>NC_088860.1:30859402-31091114 GCF_963853765.1 Magallana gigas
TTTCCCATTATAAATCCCTGTAAATTTGTTTTCGTTCCTGCAAACCTTTATGAGTGAAAAATTTTAATTGTTCAATGAAGATATCTTGGATATATTCCCTTTGATCGATTTCAACTGTATTTCTTTCAAAGGTATGTGTATTTTTTTTTAAAAATCATCAAAAAGTGATGGAAGCAATAACTTGGGACAGACTATAACAGACACCATATGATAAAGTTGAAGGCAGGAATGAATAAAAGTCCTTTTTTCACATAAAATCATTACTTAATCATCCTTTCTACTCTGTGATATAAACAATGAAATGGATATGAATGAACAATAATTGTTACCTGAATTTATGGTCAGCATTAAGAATTTATTCCTTCTCATTTGACAAATCAATTTGTGATTATATGTGCAAGTCCAAGGAAATTTTTTAGTAAGAGTGATGATCCTCAAGGCATGACTTCCCCTATGTAAAAATAGATAGCAAAGTATTTCCCGGTGTTCAAACATCCATATAAGTCAGCACGCATATGTGATTTGAAAATTGATTATCAGGAAACTCCCTCTTCACAGTATGAAACTTTTTGCATCTGCATGCAAAAAAATATTAGATTATAATTTAGCTGCAAAAAACAAACAAACAGCTGCATATATAAAATTAGACCTTTTTCCAGATTGACACATAAAATGAAACCAAAATAGCATCAGAAAATCATAGCTCATCATTTTGTTGTAGATTTTTTTCTTCTACTTGACGTTTATATCATGTTTTGGAAAACGATCTAAAGGACAAATAAGTGATGTTTGAATTGTAGTCATCAGTTCAGAAATGGCAAAAACTTTAAAGGGGCATGGTCACGATTTTGCTCAAACATTTTTTTTTCCAATTTAAATGTTTTAAATGCTTATATAAGTAAGGAATTTTTAATATGCAACCCAAATTTGAGTGTCATTCGTTGAGGTATATTTTAGCAATTAGTTACAGAGCTTACAATTCTTTGCTAATTGTAAATAAAGCTTTTGTTTACATTTTGAATGTTGAAGTGAATAGTCCAATTTTAGACCTTAAATGAATGTGTTTAGGAACTGTTTATTTTTGCTTAAAATGAATAAGAAGATAGAAAAACCAGCTTGAAAAAGATTTTTTTACTGGTATATTAAACCTATGTAAGCAAAAACAGGGCATGAGCCTTGTTTACATAATAAAGAATTGTGAGCTCTGTTTTTTGCATATTACTTAATGACTGACTCTCAAATTTCATTTTATTATTAGAAATGCATTTCTAAAGCATTGTAGATAATAAAAACAGAAAAGTAGAATTTGACCAAATGCCCCTTTAAATAACAAATTTAGTATATAATGTACCTGTTTTGGAAAACAAAGCGCAAATATTTACACTGGCTTAAAAAATACAGGTAAATAAGTTCTTGATCTGAGATAAAGCAGCCTCCGCGTTCTCAAAGCAATTATTAAACCAGACTTGATCACCATTAGGTTCGTTTCCCTAGTATCTTATCGAATCTATATGTGATATATACTACATGGTATGAGTCAAAAAATGCTCCTAGTTTATATTTGTCAGTATACCGTACTTAGGAAATGCAAAAGGAAATTTTATGCCGAACAAATTTAGAAAACTCATCCTTTTGACCCATAGCCAGCACTGTTAGATCTGTCATATGATAGTTCTGGGCTCTATAAATGGCATCAGAGAGAGGAAGAGGATACAGGGGAACAATTAGAATTTATACACAATGTCCTACATAATTATACAGTGTGACATGGATCAATTGATCATGCCAGGTGTGCATTTAGCTAGGACCCACTGAACGTACTAATTAATACCAAGCTGTTTGTAGTACGGTATCTACTATAAAGTGTAATAAAACGGAACGTCGGTGTGGTGTTTGATGTGTACAGTATTTACGGTACTTAATAGTAGCGCTATATTTTTGATGTCTTCACTATTGCTGTCATAAATTTGGCATATCAAACTGATTTAAACATAGTCGCCCATCTATTATTGTAATATATAAGATTGTTGACAGGTTGGTTTTACTCTGAAAAAATCTTAATTGAATGCATCACTAGTACTGTTTTAAAAAAACCCAGATTAGCTGGCTCAATTTCATTAGAAATACATGTATATGATTGTATCTCAGTCAGCTCTTTTTTTTTAATTAAATTGACATCTAATACCCGGTATATAGCCAGCTGATGTAACTCATGTTTGCACATACAAAATTTATACAGGCAGCTGGGCTGAATATATGGATTGGATAAAATGTTATTATAATGATCGATATTATAAATAACCCATGATCGGCCTGGTTTCTGTATGTGTTATTAAAATATGCAGACTAGAACCCTTTCAACAAGGCCTTGGACTTTCAGTAGGACGTAACTATCTATTTAGTTAAAATGATGCTGATTTAAAGCGATACATACAGGCCGATTGCATAGTCTTAGCTCAAAAGCAAAGCAAATTGTGTTGATTTCAAATAAAGCAATATGGTTGAATGGCCAGCAATAAAATAGACAGGCCTATGTCACAATGCTGTTTGACACAACGACCCAAAATCCAAGCTCTGGTTAAAATGGTTCTATTACAGGGGTTCCATTATTCATATACGGTACTTGTACTAAATATAAACTTAACAGTATAATACTCTCTATTGTACTCACTTGTGTAAAAATAAAAAACCCTTCAAAATATTTCACGAGTTAACAATTATGGCTTATTGGCCATAAAAAAACAAAACCATTTTGTTTCAAATACATCAGGCAACTCTTAGAGTGTTGATATTACTTAACATCATAATTGATTTCCCTTTCGAAAAAAATTTACATATTGCAATTAGTGAAATATCATCAATTGCAAACACCATATATAACCACATTAACATTAACTTGCATTAATCATTCAAAATTCATCAAGGCTTGCTTTAATTGTTTGGAGCAAATATGTCTCCCCTATACTCAAGAGCTGCGCACATAAATATAAAGAGGACATCTAAATGATTTTTTTTCCCCAACATTTAATAGTGCCCTTTTATGCTTCGCAAATCTAATTGAAATGGGGGGAACAAATTAATCTGATGGGTATAAATTTAAGGCAATCCAAACTGTCTGACTTCTATGGATTCACTAATAATTATTGCTTTTGAAAGGAATTAAAAATACTCCTTTTAAAAAAAACTTAAGTATTTTTTCAACAATTCAATTTTATTATTTTCTTATGGTTTTTGTTTATATTATTTTCACCAGTAAACTCCAACAGGGAAATAAAGTAATTTTTCCAAAAACTGCATACATGTACCAAAATAAAAAACAAAACAAAAGGAAAAAAAACAATACATTAACAAACAATTAACATCTCTCCCTCTAAAAAAAAAAAAAGCAGAAAAAAACCCAACTAAACAAAATGGCATTTGCATTTTAAAGTTTGCACATAAATCTGATCTTACCATTTACAGCCTTGAGATAATGCGGATACACACAATTGTCTTTCTAGACTTTATACGCTCAATACACGTCAATGCAGTGTATGTATATATACACAGTGTCACTGGGGGTCCCGTCTGTCTGACTTTAAATAAACAGCTGGTTTTTATGTCCTAGCATCTTCCTGGTTTAGATAGTCTTATATAGCCTGTATGCAAGTCTAGGAAGCAAATTACATACATGTATTGTAGGTATATATAATAAGCGTTAGGCTGTTTAATAATCTCGTGTCGAAGCAACAACAATGCCATTCAAATGTGAAAGTGTTTTGTATTCAAGTGTATTTGCTGAGGTAACTGTGAATAATTGTGTTTTATATGGGAAAAAGTGTGTATCTAGTACAGAAAATGTGAATGTGTTTCTAAATTATGCTTATTAATTACATGTAGTTGCATCAATGAATAGATACATGCATTTGCAGGATACACACAAAAGGATAATATTGTTGTAAAGTTCAAAGTTGATCTAACAACATTCTAAATGATCTATGCTTTAAAGAAAAGTGTGCATTAATCAAACAAACAGACATCAAAGAGCATAAAATACCAGGTAACCATCTACACATAATACCTCCATATACCTAGTACTTAGGAACAATGATATAACTTTACATGACCTTGACTTAATTAATTGTCAAACAACCATTAGAAGTTCACAATCATATATAGACAAAATAATACATAATGTTTAGAACTGTTGAGTATTTTGGGGAGATTATGATAAAAAGGGTTAAAAAAAAAATTATCCAAAAGAAAATCTTACAATGACTTTCAATGTTTTTAATTTGCTAAAACCTAAAAGCAGGGCCATTGTTTGTTTTTTTTTTTAAAATAAAATTAACAAGAATCTTTTGAGACAAAAATATGTACTTCAATTGTTTCCTATAAATTCTTTGACAGTTTCCAATTTAAAATTTTTTTTAAATACAAGCCTTGTGTGCCCTGATGATATTTGAGATCGAGTAAAAAGTCAAACAATTTTAAAAATACTCTTAATATGAAGTACTACACATATGCCAATTAAAGCACCTGTCCCTTGGTTGATTTAATGCAGTTTTTCTCGTAAAAAGGATAAAGTGAATTGAATAATAAAATTTTACTCCACCTTAAATTTATGTATATAATGGTAGGTAAAATGAGTGTACCAATTAAATAGGCAACAGACAACTAACTAAATAAGGCCATGCAATCATGTTAGCAGCCTTAAGAGACTCAAGAGACTCAAAGAATTCGATTGATCATTTATTTTTGACCTCATGTCCTGATCCATTTACATGATAAGTCATACTTATTGGCACCAATTAATTCAAATAACGTTTAAATATGAAAAACAAGGAAGCGGTAATTAACTAGGTTTACAAAATAATAAGAAGCATATATTTACAAGATCGGTAAGAAGAATAATTTGATATGACTGTTCTATTTAAAAACAAACTTTTAAAGCCTTTACAAGTAGGCCTACTTTTGTTGCTTTACAGAATCTGAAAGGAAACTGTCACAATCATGTGAAGGAGATTTCGCAAGAAGTTGTCAGAGTGAGGAAAACAAAAGTTGCTTTCAGTCCACTTGTTTGTACTTACGTGCTTTTGGAACTTTCTGTTTAAATAAGCGATTGTTCTTTGTTATTCATGAAGGCGTCCTCACCAATAAGGAAGTAGAACAGATATCCATAGTCGGTAGTATGTTATGGGATGTATAAATATCTTATTTTTACTTTCACTTTCGGTTTGTACTTTTGTTGGAGTTTGTCATAAAAGCGCATCATTATGCATTGAAATTTTGAGACATCGAAAAAAGTAGACAAAAAAGAGTATTTAAGTGTTTTTAAATATTAATGTCGTATTTTTTGAGGCAGTACAGAAAAAAATATTTAGATACGAAACAGTGGCTTTACCAATATTATTTTCCCTTTGGATCCTGTAGCAGGATGGATCCAAAGGATCTTCATTGGAAACACTCGCTGTTAGAGCAGCTTAGACAGCGGGACAAGAAGGAAAAGGAGCCGTTTGAGTCATTGATATCTTCACGTATGTTTTCCTTTTCAAGATACTTAATCTAAATATTAATTGTGAAAATGCCTGCATCATTGTGAAATTTCAATATTTGGAGATTTTCTGGTTTGCAGCACAGCCAACTCCATTTTTACATATGTTACAAAAACGTGTCAGTGAATGCCAAGTTAAGAAAACACGAATTTGAGCATTTTTCATTGCTTCTTCCGAATTTCCTCTTCCTTAATTCATGTAACAGAAGAAGGCATATCAAGTAAATAAACATAAAGTATGTATATGATTTTGAATCTTGCTACAATAAACTGGGTGTTACATTACAGACTGGAAACATTTTGAAGCTTCACAGTCACTGAAGTCAAAAAATACACAACTCACATGGGAAGCAGAAAAACTTAAGGAAGAAAATCTTGGTTTGCAAATCAAAGTTGAGCAAGGGTAAGTCAAAGCAGAGACATAAATAATAGAGATTGACAACTGATCGAAATCTCGAAGTCCCTATTGTAAAGTATTCCCAGTTTAAATCAGTATATCTTTCTAATAAACAAATATATTGAAATATAAACAGCTAAATCTAGCTATTACCAAAACATTCAAGATATTATATTTTCATGAGTTTATGTCTTACAAAGAATATTAAAAGAGGAGTTTTAGGAGGTAGTTGGCTACCTGTTATATGAGATTTCGTTGATGATTTATAGGTGGCCAATATATTTTCTATATATTTATCTAATTTTACAGTTTTTTGTTTCAAAAACGTCTAAATCCTAAGCACATGTTTCATAAAAACAATAAACTTTTGCTTTAAGATCAATATATCAATTTATATAGTTCTCAAAGCAAGGTTGGTACTGTAACATTTTTCAACAACAAAACACGCTGATAGCGGAGTAACCAATCTCTGTTATTTATGTCTTTGGTCAATGTGATTATTTCAAAACAAAAATAAAATAGCAAAATACGTTTGAATAAATTTGTGTCCAGTTAGGGTTTACTTTGGATCAACTCAGGTTTTACTTTGGTTTACTGGGTGTTTGCTTTTGGGATCCTCTTTAAACATTAAATGTGAGGCGGACCTGTCTTTTATCTAATTATCTAACTGCCTGTAATTCCCACTCCTTGAATATTACAATTACACATGTAGCGTCTACCTCAGGGGTATACTTCTGATCTGGTTTACTCTCTGGGTTTACTCTTGGTTTACTTGGGGTTTACTCTGGGTTTACTTTCTGTTAGGTTGGGTCTGTTCGGTACTGTAACTTTGAATTTAAAACGATACTGACGTGCAACTATAATTCTTGCCAAATACCATTTCTCCCAAGTGCATTGTTACGTCATTTTATCAGCATATAAAACTACATACGAAAAATGGCAAAACAATATACTGGCGAGAAATGGTCCTTGGCAAGAAAAGGTCTTCTGCCACAAATGTAAAATGAAAGCAATTGCCTTAGAACTGAAATACTAATATAATTAACACATGGGAAATATTAATGATATGCAAAATATACTAAAGTATTGGATCTCGCTTCTACATTTGAAAACATTTTTAGCTTGACATTATTATTTATGCAGGATCAGGAGTTTAATTTTCTCAAAATTGTGTTAGACTTTCAAAATACCTTATATATAAATTAAGATATTGAAAAGGTAATTTTTTTACATTTATAAGTCAATCTTTCTTATAGTGGCATTTGACATTTACTGTTAGTATAACAATTATAAATAAAACAAGTGAAATTTTTTTCCTTCTCTGAGCCACGGGGGTGGATCAGGCCAGTTCATACCCCTGGTTTCCATGGTGCTAAGTGGATGAGAGTCATTGACTCCCCCTGGATGGGACACGAGTCCATTGAGGTTAATCCCGGCAGCCAGTAATCTGAGTAGACTGAGACAATACAACATCAAGTCATTCAAGTGACCACAGAAGGGCTTAAACCAGCGACCTTTGGGTTACTGGCCTAGTGACTGCATTCACTGAGCCATATGCTCAACCCAGTTACTCAAACTCTAACTATAAATTGTTAATTTATGAAAGATATTCTATACATCTAAACAGGAGCTTGTCCATTGTAGAATGAGCTTGCTAAAAATATGGCATTAAATATATTTTTAACATTTATGTTGTGTTTCAGTGGAGGCAGTGGAAACAGTCAGGCTCTGGAACAGAAACTCTTCAAGCTCCAAGAGGAGGTTACAGAACTCCACCGGAGGAGAGGGGAGGTAACCCATTAGTTAAGCAATTATTAGCATATCTGCACGTATTTGTAATCTGTATACTGATCAACAACTTTGTTATCCTTTTCAATGTTGATGTTAGAAAGGTTTTGTAAAAAGGAGTTTCCTTTACATTATTATGAAAAGGTGATTTTGTTTTCTCTGTAGAACACACAGCAAATAATTGACTTGAACAATGCACTGCAAGACAAAGAAAAAGAATTACAGGGAAGGGATGCCAGGTAATTAGTGATCCGCAGCAATTTTTTTTTCAAACTCAATTGTTTTATGTATACAGGTATAGTCGTATTCATTTATATTTGTATGTTCTTATTTTACAGACTGAATGATTTACTTGCCAATGAACTGGCTTTGAAAATGGAAATTAAAAATCTAGAAAGTACCATTATGGAGTTGGAAGCCACAAATCAGGTACCAATATTCAATATATTTATATAAAAAGTTCAAAATAGATTTTTTTATGCTCAACCAATTCAAGATTAAATTAACATTTGGTATGGACTGTGAAGAAAGTCCTGGCAAAAAGAGCTAGGTTTCTATTTTACTTTCATGACAACAGACTGCAGGGCCATAAAACTGAATAGATATGCTCACTTCTGATTTGGGTTCCCCTTTTCCCCATCATGCTCCTTTTGTAGTGGGGGATTGAGATCAAGGGTGAGCTTTTCTAAGTTTGATGACCCTCAATCCAGCAAGATGTCTCAGACAGAATGTGGACTGAATCAGTTGTTTTCTTTTTCTGTTTGTTGCTGTTGTTTTCTCCTGTCAATTAAATTATCCTTTTTGAGCTAAATGTTAATATTTTTTTTCCATTTGACTGTGATATTGTTTTCTCCCTTTGTTTGTAGATGTTGAAGGATGAGCACCAGGCCCTACAGCTGACGTACACGGGTCTGGAGGAGAAGTACAGGAAAGTGGAACAGGACAATCAACAGCTGCTGGAGCGCTGGATCAAGCAACAGGCCAAGATGGCCGACCAGCTGAACGCCGAGAATGACCAGTTCATGGCGTAAGTCAGGATCATCATAAACACATTCTGTGCTCGTTTTATTGAATGAAATGTTAAATTCTTGTGTTATGATATCTAGTAAGATGATAACTTGTGTTGTATATGTACTTCAGATTTGTTACATATAGATTTGTGCATCTTGCTTGTAACTGTTGTTTAGTGATTGACTCTATGAATTCTTGCTGTATAAGTATGAGTTTATTGATGGTTGACTTTCTTTGTCTTTTCAGAGTTCGGCAACAGAAACTAAGACAGGATTTAGAAGATGCAGCAAGAGAAAATATTCAAATTTTACCTGAAAAGTATGAATAGAAACTCATTCATATGTACTGTAGTTACATATTGGACTAGCTCATCATGAAATGATCATATGTCTTCACTTGTATACATACCTATATACTTTGATGAAAGCTACTGCTCTGATATTGAAAGATAAAACTAAGATATTTTTGATCATGGAAACAATACAGCAAATATCAACAGGGATAAATATTATTAACATTTTTGATTTCACTTGTTACAGCCAGGCAGGAGTGTATGTTCCTACGTCAATTCCTATCTGTTTAAGTGCCTCCCTTCCTACCAAAGCCCAGTACAAATTCGTAAGTTGATTTAAGATTCACATAATGCAAGAAAATTTTCTGCATAACTTATCCAGAGATATACCTGGAAAACATGTACACACCTGCAAATGTGTTGTACATATAGATGAAGATTTGAAGTTCAAAAACTCATTCATTGTTATTTTTAATGCAGATGATTTGCTTTGAATTTTGAAAATATTGATTTTCATATAAGAGGCAATTTAGATTTGATTTTGAATGGGTTAATTAAAAGGCTGAAATCCAGGTATAACATGAACATGTACATATGTATCTGCATGTATTCATTTGATTGTTACACGGTAGGATGCCCATGATGGTGATGTGAATGCAGTGCGATGGAGTCCTTCAGGGTCTTTGTTTGCCACAGGAGGAGCTGACAGAAAGATCAAACTCTGGGAAGTTATCAATGGTAGGTACACTTTTGTTGCATGTGTGCAGGCATTTATTACCATGATCTTAATTGTCACACAATAAAATCAAAATATGAAATCTGTTTGAATTTCATTCATATATCATGTGAGCTAGTTTACAATGTACCAGTATATCATTTGAGGCTTAATTTCTGGAGCTTTTTTCCAAGAACTTATGCTAACAATTTCATGACTGGTTCTGTTAGTCGAGTTTATCGAAAGAAATCATTTATTTTTTTTTAGGTAAATGTGAGTGTAAAGGAATCTTGACAGGCAGCAATGCCGGCATTATGGCTCTGGACTTTGATCTAGAGGTAAGGTTTCAACTACAGGTAGGGATCATACTTTTAATTGGCCATATAACAAAATATTGATGTAAATATATATAGACATTATATAATCAAGAAAATGTGTGAATCTACATATATCTAAAAGAGGTTAATCTTGTACATCCAAGAAGATTTTTCAGGATCTGTATTGATACTGTTTAATAAAAAGATCCTTTGCTGTTTACTGGCTTAATAAAAGTTCCCAAACATTACTGAATGGTTAATTAAGGAAGGTTCTGACATGTTAAATATTAGTAAACATTAATTTTCTAAAGGGGATGGATGATGAAATATTACAACAAAGTTTTCTGAACACAAGATGCCTTAAAAAAAAAAAATCACCATCATCTCACATAATTGATGAATGCATGTAAACCATGGTAGAGTATATTGTGCACTGGGGTGCAGTTTTGATTATTTTTTTGTGTTTTTCAGGAAAATACAATTCTAGGAGCTTCAAATGATTTTGCCAGCAGGGTATGGTCTCTTACCGACCACAGAGTCAGGGTAGGTACCAAGATGACTTGTTTACTCAGTGAAATCTACAAACTATTTATCACTGAAAACAATTTTTAGCTTGCCAAGATAAAGTCGGGGGAGTTTATGCCATACCCCCAGCGTCGGTGTCCAGACCTAGTTAAAGTTTTTGGAGCAGGTCCTGTATCTAAGTTATTACTTGTCCTATCTTCACCAAACTTGCATGGATGATGCATCTGGACCTACTTATGAACTTTAAAGACTTGGATGCTGAATCGGGGCCATGAATTTCAGCTGCTGGATAAAGTTAAGATTAAGGTTTTTGGAGCTGGTGCCTCTGATAGCCGTATCTAAGTTACTACTGGCCCTATATTCACTAAACTTTCATGAATAATGCATCTTATGATACTTATGTACTGCACAGGCTTAAATGCTGAATTTGATCCATAGCTTTCAGATCATTCGTAATTGTTTTTATAAAACCCTAACAACTGTTCTTGTGAGAGTCAGTTCAAAGTAATGAGCATTTGCAACTTTGTGCATGTCAACGTACTTGACTATTCAAGTCTTCAATATTTCCATTGAAATGATTAATTTCTTAAAACAATTTTAACTTATTGTCATATCATATAATACAATATGATATTGTATCATGATATTATACAATATTATACTGTAAAATATATCATATGACACTATGTTATATTTTATCACATGAACAATATTGTATTGTATAGTAGTGTATTGATAAATATTGTATCATACAATACAGTATGAAATTCACATACATTATGATACAATATTTTATCATATGGTATGATATTAAGTTAAACTGCACTAAAATATGCCATACTAGTTTTTTAATAAAGATTATAAACTATGATTTCAACAAATATTATAAAGGTGGTCTCATAAAGGTGATGCCTTGTTTAAATGAAAAGAATGGTATGACAGCTTTCATTAATTTCCAATTTGTAAACTACAGCATACACTGACTGGTCACAGTGGGAAAGTCCTGGCAGCCAAGTTCCTGGGTGACAGCTTTAAAGTGGTCTCAGGAAGCCATGACAGGACCCTCAAAATCTGGGACCTGCACAGCAGATCCTGTAAGTGATTCAAGGGTATAATCAGGATAAAACTACAAGAAGAAACCCTATAGTTGATATATATATATTAATTCGGTTTTTTATTTGATCTAAGTCATAAATGATTTTTTTTTTAAATCTAAGTCATAAACATTTTGTCAGATTTGAAGTTGAAGGTCACTTAAATTAAGTTCAGGTTTAAATTTACAAGTGTCTTGCTGTAAACATATTACATTTGGCAAAAAAACAGCTTTCACTATGTAAATGTGAAAAAAAAACCAATGGCGAATGTCATACAGAAACATACAGTTATACAAACATACTCTCAAAGGTGCACTAATTCAAATCTTTGCTAAGTCATTGCAAAAATGCTTCTCCGTTAAAAGCTGTACGTGGAATATACAATCATGTGATATGTTGATAGTATAATAAATAGTGCATTGGTTTAGAAAAAAAACATCAAAAGAAAGAAAAAAAAGATAGAATTCAATTAATCTGAAAAATAAGATATGGAAAGCAAATATTATTGCAATATTTTGGTACATCTTTACCAACCAATGTAAAATTAACAGATTTATTACCGGTATGTATAATTATAATGCCCATTCATGGATTAATTGTTTTCCTTTTGTAGGTGTAAAAACTATATTTGCTGGTTCAAGTTGTAACGATCTTGTGACTATTCATGGAACCAACATAGTCAGTGGTCATTTTGACAAAAGAGTCCGGTTCTGGGACAGCCGTGTGGACAGCAACACCAATGAAATACTGCTCCAGGGACGACTTACATCTCTAGATCTCTCTCCTGGTACGATTGGCTTGCTTCATGTATATCATTTAAGTTGGTTGAATCTTTGTTCTATACTCTAGCTGTTGCAGATTTTCACTTCTGTCTCTTAGAGTTATAATTTTAATTTACACACCCTTACACTCTCACAAAAAAAAACATATATAATAAATACCTTGTACAACATATTACAGTTTAACTTTGTTATCTCAAATTAGATTGGACTATTTTTAAACTTTGAGATATCCAAGTATTAAAGATATTAAGGGTAAAATACTTAACAAATAAGAGGTTGGGATTTACAAATCGCTTCGACATATCCATTGTATTCAAGATATCAGTGTTTGAGATATCAAAGTTCAACAGTACTTTGAAGTGTTCTGAGAACATCTATATGGACAAAAGATGTCAGACTTTTCCATCATAAATTTCTGTAAGAAATTTGTTTCTTTCTTGTGTTTATATTATCCACAACAAAGAGAGGACACGTCATGATGAAATCTTTGATTTTTTTCCCTTTATCAATTTCAATTATTCTTAAATGATATTAAGAAAATCTTCAAAGAGTATTATGGATGCATATTAAAATGATAAATGCAGATAATGGTTGTAATTCTAATGCAATTTGTTTTTAGATAAAATGAGTTTACTATGCTGTACACGAGACGATACCTTAAAGGTGTTGGACTTGAGAATGAACCAAATATCTACGACACTAGCGTGAGTATACTATAACTACAGTCAGCGAGTCGTATCTGACAGTCTAATGAAAATCAATGCAGCATAACTATGTGTAAAAGTCAGATTGAGATCAACAAGATACATAAGTAACATTCACAGATATCTCACAAAATATATTTAATATATGTACATGTTTACAGTAAAACACAGTTTTTCATAAATATGTTAAATTATTTCTACATACGGTATTGATCATAGATGTGCCCATTTTTTTTTTTCAGTCACGACGATTTTAAGGTTGGCTGTGATTGGTCAAGAGCTGTTTTTAGGTAAGTTCTAGTTACCTGGACGCATAATTAGACTCCAAATATATCTATTGAATTATCGTACTAGTTTTGTCTCTTCTTACAGTCCAGATCCTTACAGTGTTCCTTTTCTCTTTGTTCAGCCGAGATAGTTCTTTGCATTGTGATAATAGTTTTTTTTTTTGTACAGTCTAGATACTTTCTATGCATTACTCTGGTATTTTTATATCCCTGTTCCAAAGGAGAGGGGGTTTACTATTTTACCCATGTATGTGTGTCTGTTTGTCTGTCCTAACAAATTTTTGTCACAGATTTCTCAGCAACTATTAAATGCAGAGGCTTGAAATTTAGCACACTCTTTGTTTAGGTATGCCATATGATGGGATTCATTTTTGAACAAATCAAACATCAACTTCCTGTTTAATGACACCTTTGTTTATCTTTAGCCTAAATTTTGAAACAAATTTTCATCACAGATTTCTCAGCAACTATTAATTGCAGATGATTGAAATTTTATCACAATCTTTTTTTAGGCATGCCATATGGTGGGATTTATCATTAAACAAATTTGGTGTGAACTGTCTGTTAAATGTTGACTTTGCTTATTTTTTAAATTTACATCAGAGCGGGGGTATCACAAGTGAGCATTGGCTCACAGATATCTTGTTTTGTCCCATTTTACAGTCCATTATTTCCTATACATTATCCTAATATTTTAGTGTCTTTTTACAGTCCAGATACTTCCTATGCAGTAGCAGGGTCAAGTGATGGTGCAATATATATCTGGAATATCAAAAAAGGAAAAGTTGAAAAAATCCTTAAAGAACATGCGTAAGTATAAAGTTGGAAGTGCATGTTCTAATAAAAAATTATGTTATTTAAGATCATACGAGTATTCAGTTTAACAGCACTTAACAAAAAGCTGTGATAGAATTATGTATTTAATAAAAATCCATTGTTTACATGTTATTAGTTGAAACAGTCTCAATATGTCATTTGTTTAAACTGACTTTATTGATAGTTCCAGTCAACTATTTCTTGGCAATTGGTTTGTGCTTAATATGGCTCCAGTCAGTGATTTTCAGCTAACCTTTCTACATGTATATCCTGCAATCTATTATTATCTTGTATTAATATTTTGTTAACTGGTCTGTCAAATCAACGACTGAGATTGAATTTTATTTTACTGAAAAGCTGATACTGATATAAATCATAGTAACATTACTTGATGCTATTTCTTATTTTAGGCATTCTGTGATAGCCTGTTCTTGGCATCCAGTCGGATCCTACGTATTGAGCTGCGAGAAGCAACGGAAAACTGTGTTATGGTCCGATATCTGAGTGTAGCATTACCGGTACATAGCATTGATGGTCAGCAGTTACTTGATCAGTGGACTAATTCATAGAGCAAGAGTTGCTCAGTGCTTCTATAGTCCTACAGCGAGAATCAACTGCTCTAAAAAAAAAACCCATCAAATAAACCTTTGTATATCTATGTTATCAAATACAGCAGTAACTGTGATGTACATTTTTACATTCTCACAAAGTCAGTGTCTCAGTATTGCACTCCAACAACAAAAATTGACACAAAGCCATGTGGGGCTTCCCTGCTTTATTTACCAGTGATTGCTTTTAATTTAGTTATTTGATTGTTTTGATTGGGTAATGTTCATGGCAAGCCGAAAATAGGACATTTATATCGGTAGTAATATTTGGTATTTTTGAAAGCTAATGATCTTTAAGATTTATCATATCATTCAAGTGTTAGGTTAAAAAAAGAACAGACTTATACCGATTTGTCATTGAGACAAAAACAATATTCAAAATGCAGAACAATATTTTCTTTATGTAAAAAGAAACTTACATATTACATGAAATTTACTTGATCAGATGTGCAGGTAAACGAAAATTAAAAAAAAAAAAAATTCAGTCGTACATGTATGGATCTAGAGATGAGAAATGTTAGGGGTCCAGGCTCCCCTTAACTCAGTTAAATTACTAAAAATTAACCTTATAAGTGACATCCTTGCACAAATCTTCTCCTTTATGAATTTGTTTTGAAATTATTGTCATATCTTCTGTGGTATAAGCAACAAAATTACATGTAAGCTATGAAAATTCTTACACTAATACTGTTCTGTAATAAGTGTAATCTGTAATACACAAACGCTAATATGTCTGCAATAAACATGTTTTTCAGGGTCTTTTCAAAAGATGACAGTATAATGCATAAGCAATTCAAGTATTGTAGAATCTGTACAGAATTTTGGGGGGATTCAAAAACTGCTGAATTAAATCAACAGTATTTTTTATTTTCCAAGATAAACATTTGCTTTTGTAGTTTTTGTAGTACATTGAATTCAGTTAGGTTGACATATTGATTTTTATATTTTGTCAAATTGACAATTTTGTTTGTACCCCTAGATTTGCGAATAGATCAGAATCATTTTGTTTTTAATAATCATGATTATAATGATGGAAGTTTTAATATTCAGATGTTATATGAATTGATGAAATGGTTGAAATACTGTACGAAAATGAAATATACTGCAATTCCTACTACAATCTGATTGTTCCATGCAGCTTCAAAAACGAAACATGACTATTATGAAATTATTATGAGATTGATCATCGCAAGCTCTGTTTTCATGCATACACTTTAAGAATTCCATGAGGTTTGTGTTTTAATGAGTGTGAGAGTTCTTTAACAGACTATTTGTACAGAGTGTGAGTGTGGCGATGATTGCATGAATGTTGTTTTAATTGTGACATTTTGGTTTTTTAATTTCAAGTAATGTGCTATTTGTTTATAGTGCTAGAACCTTACGAAATATGTAATGTAACTGTACATTCGTATTTTTCTGTCTGGGAGATAAATAGTTTTCACCATGGACTTCTACAACACACTATGATATCAACTTAATGGTGTAAAATTTAGCAGCATATGGCTATCTGTCTACCACAAGTAATGTTGCCATATGATGTAATATTTTTATCAACGTTTTTTTGTGATTTTTACTATTGATGCACTTTTGGATACTCTTTTATCATTTCTAAAATAATGAAACTTTATTTAATTTCAGTGTATTGAAGGTCATTTAAGGTTTAGATATGGAAGTTTTAAGTACATTTCAAGATTTAATAGGTGTGTGCTAGAGTGATCTTTTTTGTAAAGAAAAAGTTTAAGTATGGTTTGATTACCTGTATAATTGTGTGAAAATCAGAAAACTTCCACCTGTGATTTTGTGTACTTGCATAATGTGAAATTGATTGCAAACAAAGGTTTGTGTGCATATTCAATATTAATCTGTTGTTGAGTTAAATATTTATATCAATAAATTTATATGTAGCCCTATTGAGGGTTTATTTTTCATTCCCTGACTCAAATTATAGTTGAGACATATCTACTAGTATTTGATAATACACCGCTCAACAATGTTCATGTACCCTTTCATATATAAGAAATTTTACATTTTGAAGATAATGACTTGTGTTATTACGTCACATTGAGACAAAAAAAATGAAAGATTCAGAACCTTTAAGTTCATCAGTCATAGATCATAATGATTTATCTTTCGATTTGATGGACGGGTTTAATACATCCACCACATGAATGTTTTGGAGTGCACATCGATGTAAATGAAAACAACTTTTTGAAAGCCATACACCATTCAAAAACTCTTTAATAAAAAACAAATGAGGTACATATATGTATTTATGAAATATCTCGCTGAACTGTCATGATTTTTCGCGATCAGAGTTTTTTAGGTAATTTTTAGTGACTTAACTCTTCCTCTTGCCATGAATAACCCCAGTACTCAATTCATGAATAATCTTTCAAACGACTTTCCTTAACATTTGTAACATATTTTATACAACTCATCATACTGACATAATTTTGGTTTGTCTCTAACAATTTGATATGTAGTGTTTCAAGCGACAATTAATATTTCACGTTTACAGTAGTTTATATTCAATCAAAGTACTAAAATAACTGAAAGCTGGACTCTTTTGATGTGTAAATAACACGGACGAATAAGTGTATTAGGTAGACACTTTTAAATAGTGCTTGGACTTTTGGTAGTTGTATCAAACAGCAACTTGACGTAGACCTGTCTGCTTCTGTTGGCCATACAGCCTTGCCTCTTTGAAATTAACGAGATTTGTCTGGCTTTTGAACTAAAATTACGCAATATATGCATATTTCACTCAAAACCAGTGTCAATTTTAGATTATTTTGACGCAAAAAATATTAGTTACGTCCTACCAATAAATAATTTCGGTCGGGGCGTGATCAAATCTATCATAAAGCCCTTTGGGCTTTATTGGATTTGATAACACCCGACCGAAATTATCACCTCATAATACTCAAAGAATGATTCCTTATTCCTTTTATAAGTAATTGTGCATTGTTGTAAGAAAAAGAAAAATCACGGACTAGAAACGTATTTTTTAGTATAATAAAACCCGAAAGTTGTTTAATGTTTTTGTTTCGAATTTTTTAGGGTGGAAATATCTGTAACCCTAGATTTGAGTTTTTTTCTTGAGGGCAAAACGGATTTTTTTTAAATTGTCGAATCCTACATATAGTTAGGTTTTGGCGACAAATCTTTTGTATATATAACTACTAGTGCTTTTCTTGTTCAAACCATTCACAAATATTAAAGAAGCAAGTGTATAAGGGTTGAATGATAATCCAATGAGACAAATTTTTGGGAAAACAAATAATATATCTCAGATCTTAATTCATTAACCAGAAGAATTTTTAACGTAACCAAATTGACAACTGGTACAGGTTGCTAAAGCTATTTGCTACACTGAGTCCTTTACAATATTTCATCGAAGAAGCATTTTCAACTTGAGGTGAGAGGGGAAGCCGGTTTGTGATATATTTCGTTGGATTTACAAGGCAGCCGTTGAAAGGTGTTTTTTTTTATTATTATTTTATGTGCTTTACAGGACACCATCAATTTTTTATGGAATGGCAACGAAAACATCTGTGAATGATTTGATCGTATGTCCTATTTGTTATGAAATTTTTCAGGATCCCAAGTCATTGCCACAATGTCTGCATACATTCTGTAAGTCTTGTATTAAATCTTATATATCATCTTCCGTAACAGATAAATCATTTAACAAAACTGATTTTCACTGTCCTGTGTGTCGGAAATGTTATCACGTGACAAATCCTGAGGAGTGGGTGGATACCTTACCACACAACCATTTAATCGTCAGTTTAACCGACCAAGGGAAAATGGAAAACAAGGAACCTTTATGTGATTGTTGCAGCAGGCTGGAGCAATCACAGCCGGCAGTTTCATGGTGTCCGGAGTGTTGTGATCAATTGTGCGAAAGTTGTGTCAATTTTCATAAAATTAGTCGACTCACTATGGAACACAAACTGGGTAATATCGCGGAAAGAGACCAAAATTTTAGCGTTGATTTATTTTGCAAGCAGCATACCAGTAGAAGATTAGAAGTTTATTGTTTTGACCACGAAGAGGCATGCTGTCTAATGTGTGCTACGGTGTCCCATAGAAAATGTGAGAAAGTCAATAGTCTGGAAGATTGTGCCCAGAATTGCAGTGCAGACATACCAAACATTTGCTCTGAAATAGAGGATATGCAGAAAGTGTGCGACACTGAAATAACACGAGTTACAAACGACTTGAAAAGTATGGAGAAAGAATCAAAAGACATTGAACACAAGGTTTCAACCATGGCTGAAGAAATCATCAATGCTGTACGGGATAAAGAACAAATTCTTATAGGAAACTTAAAGAAAACGGAAAAAGAACAATCAATGCTCTTACAAAATATTCTAACTGAGTTTTCAGATTTTAAAAAGAAGATAGAACATGATGTTAACATTCTGAAGAAATCGGACAAGCTACACAAAAACGCGTTATTTTTAGAATTAAAACGAATCGGAAAAACAGTTTCCGAAGCTAAAACAAACTTTAATAAGCTCCAGAAAGGGTATCAAACATCTAATTTAGCAGTACATATTGATGAAACTGTTCAAAAGTTTCATTCTTCTTTTGATACTTTTGGAGAAATCAAAGTCAAGGGACAGAAAGAAGTAAATTATCAGTCAGGACAGATTGTGTTGGAGAAATCAGTCATTGTAGAGGGGAGTTCGTGCCTTACAGACGTAGACGTTATTGATGGCCGCTATCTCGTAACTACTTGTCAGATACAAAAAATGGTGTATATTTTGGATGAGAATGGAAAACAGTTGTCGTCATCCAAACTGACTGGAACTCCTTGGGCTGTTGCAGTATTGGAAAACAAAACTTTCTATGTAACCCAGCGATATCAAAATCTTGGTCGTGTCTGTATGTTTAAAGTACATGACGATCTCTCAGTTTCAATTGTGAAAGAGTTAAAGATGCCCCAAAATGCATGGGGTATTTGTGCTATTGAAGCTAGAATTGTTGTTTCGATCGGAAATCAGTCCAATGGTCAGGTATTCAGATTTTATGACAAAGAAGGCAATAAATGTGAAGAACATGAAATACCCCAAGGGGCTTCATATGCTAGTGGAGTACTAGCTACCACAAGGAAGGATTTACTTTATACACACCACAGTGGGGATTCACTTTTTTCTGTTGACATTAGCAAATCAAAATCAGCTTCCCCGGTGTACCAAGGGAATAATATGGAACGACCAATAGGCGTGACCTGTGATCCGAATGGAAATGTTTACGTCGCCTGTAATGGATCAAAAAATGTTCTTCAATTCGATAAAAACGGGAAATTTATAAGAGAGATTATACAACAAACTTCAGCGGTTCAGGAGATGTATGGGATACGGGTCAAAAGACTGGGAAATGACGTTAAATTGATTCTTACATCACAGGGAAAACTGCTTGTTTACCATTTTATGAAGTGACTGAAATATTGTTGGTTTGTTACATTTTCTCAATCTAAGATGTACAAGACAGTATTTAAAATATTATATATATATATATATATATATATATATATATATATATATATATATATATATATATATATATATATATATATAGGTTGCTAAAAATACCATTGGAATTTTCTTAGCTATAAATTAATCTGGTCGGAGTTTTAAAATGTTATACTAGTAAAGCCTATTACAAATGCTTATCTAAATACTAGTACGTACTAGTTAAAGACAAAACGAATAAATTAAGACTGCGCACTGGTACTTCAAAACTACTTTATTTGTATTTAATCATCATCTGATTTCATGTCCTATTTGTTTAATGTATGATATTTTTTCATGATACAAAAGTGTTACCGCATTGTCTAAATACACTCTGTAAGTCTTATTTCAAATCTTATATATCGAGATCTTCAATACACAAATCATTGAACAAAGTTAATTTTCATTATACTGCGTGTCGGAAATTATATCATGCGACAGGTCATCAGGAGAGGCTTCATGGACATGTTTAATTGTCAGTTTAAATGACCAAAATAATTTCCATATGCACGATTCAAAAATTAAGATCAGAGAGAAAATGCCCAAGATGATGCACAATCCAGTGTAGCACTGTCATCAAAACAACAATGATATCTGAAAACAAAAATGGCAGATAAATAGGGAAGATACCCTATAATTGGCTTAACTCAAAAATTTAAATAATAATAGTTACATCTACCAAGTATTATTTCCTCTATTTCTTACGGAAACTTATAGTTACTAGTTATTCAATGCTCTATAGAAACAGCCAGACTGAAATCTACACCCACCCCATTTATCGATTGGTCGAAATCTACCGCGACAGAAACTGACGGGTGAAATTGACACGCCCTGTTTATCGGTTGAAAAATCACGGACTGCACGAAATAATCATGATGATGTCTGACTCAAAGTCTCACAAGAGACGATTTGGCTGTTTCTTTTTGCTAATGTACTTATTAACAGAATAAAGTGAATTTAACTAACTTTCGATAATCAATTAATGAATTAGTTAAAAGAAAGATGTATAAATATAAACAATAAAATGCTTTGTTTGATGATTCATACGGGTTATGAAGGTAGCGATCATTGCAGAAAAAATTTACATAACCCGCTAACGTGGGTTATGAATATTTTCTGCAATGTCGCTACCTTCATATCCCGGATGAATCACCAAAGAAAGCATTTTATTGTTTAAATAACTGCAGTAAAATTAAACACACCTACTGTTTTACCTTTATCACTATTTTAAGAATATTATTTTCCAACAAAATAAATGCAATAATTTGATGTATTAACTGTTTACTTAAAGCTCTACTGACATCATAAAATAGCAACGAATGTAAACAATCAGCCGCCATATTTTATATAAATGTAAATATTTACATTCTACTGTGTTTTTCCATTAAATTCTGTGATCTTCAAATGCCTCTAAATGCAACAAGTAGTCAAAGGTCAAATTGACGAGTTTAATTATGACGTCACAAACGTTGAACGCTGTAAGCTGCAACGTCACAAGCGAAAATCAAAGTTCACGCTTGTGGCTGTTACTGTGGCTCTTCCATTAATATTAACTTACCCTTAGGATAAGATAGGAATTTTAAGGTATGAATCACAATTGCAGACAAGGCAAGAAGTTAAAAAATGTAAATATAAGCATTACGCGCGTTACTCAATTTGTATGCACACACCGCTGCAGTTATGAGAGTGTATACTTCAAAAAATCATGATTCAATGCTATATAATGTATTAAGTGTTTACTTAACTACGACCGAAATACTGTAGTAAAAACCGTATAAGCCCTGTAAGATCCTTATGAGCCCAAAACTGTGTACGAGTTTGTTCGGAAAGCTCTTTAAAGTATGCAAAAATACCAAGTGAATAAAATGTCCTCGTGATTTGGCATTCTTTATGTTGTTATGATACTTCATTGTCATCATAATCATTATATTATGTTACATATTCAATGTATGTCGATATACCGTTTATTTGCTTGTTGATGATACTCAAATTGTTGTACACAACTGATCATCATGCAAAAAAGTACAAACTTATACTAGCATTTAATTATCAAGAATTTATATGATTTGTAACACACCTAACAGTAAAACATTCCAGAATCTTATCATAGTTATGCCATTCAGGCACCTTTTAGACATTTGATTTATTATTTAGTTAACTGAATGGCTGTACTATATTTACGTTGTGAATTGTTTTTAAGGAAACCATAAACAAAATAAATAAATTAATCTATATATAACCTATGCATACGCCATCAAAGGGTCGTACATTTATTCATTTAGAACACCAATATACTTGTAAAAAAAAGGTCCATAGACACAGACGCCTTGCAGTGAAGAAGAATACTCTGTTCTTAAATTAATGTATCAAAAGAGTGGCACTCTAAACACCAAAAACCTTTTACCAAGGGCCTTAAATTCACATTTTTTCACATTGGATTTTATGTTCATCTTGAACTATACATGTACTTATATTCCCTGATAAATGGCTTTGTAGTTAAGAAGAGTTGAGTTTTTTTTCTAACTACGCACAATGAATGAAAGAAGATAACCGTGGATAGCAATAGGTCAAGCTAGTAATGGTTCATGCAATCTGAAATTGGGCCACTGGCATTAGGTATGGAATACCATCCTTTTTTATGTCATGAGCACCATCTGCACTTAGGATAATTAATTGTGCTCTGCTTATAATAATAAAGGAACTCAGATTTTTCCCGAAAGTACAAAAGACCTGAAACCTGGGGGATGTGGGGCTAACTTGTTCATTTGAGGATAAAAATGTAACCATTTATTGAACTGGTTTGTTTTTGTCCAAAACTGACTTAAACTGTTGTCAAAAGATAAAAAAGCAAACAATATGAGGTTCTACTTCGCAGGCATGTTAAGGCTTCCCGATGGATTTTTCAACTGAATGAAGAAATTTTAATGCATGTAAAACCAGCTTGGCGCAGGTGAAAGATCAACACAATTTTAGAATATTTTACGTAAAATTGGTAGAGAATATAAGTACCAGTGTGAATCGTGATTGGGAAACTTACGGATTTAACCCAATTTTTGTAAATCGCATTTGATTAGTAAAAATGTGCATTATTTAGATGATTTTATGGAATGTTTCAACATTATCTTCAATAAACGAAATATCTATTTCTTTTCCAAGCAAGAACTTCAAAGTATATGACTTAACAAAGCATTTTTCTTTAAAATATTTATGAATTAATGTCATTAATCACCTGCGCCGATGCGATTGAAATAAATCATTTGCAATATTAGGATTTGCCCGTCACGTGATTACAAAGTACTTATGACGTCACAAAAATGCATCAAATATAATGTTAAACATCGGTGTCAATCAATGTAACATAGATTTTTAGAAATACTCCCGGTCAAAGTATTGTTGCGATGAATCAAATAATATCGTTTTCCAGCCGTATTTTAGCATCGGGACGCCTTAACATTGCTGCGATGTTGTTTTATATGAAAATTACGCATACAATTAAGAGCAGAACAATACCTTTTTAGTCGCTTAGCTACAGCTGCACAGCTACAGACTTATATTTAAGATTTTAAATTCTGAAGAACTAGATTATACCCCGTGCAAGCGCGGGAATTATAACACTTTACACATTATTATAATAGAATGCTTAAAATGTTGAACCATATATTTTATTTCATTTTTGCATAAACTTTGTCCGAATTTTTCTTATCTTAATCGTTTAAAATTGAAATAAATAAAACCCTGCATTGTTGGATATTTAGAGGAGAGCGCCGGGATGAAAAATCTAAACTGAAATGGATAATATACACATGTACATGTACGATGCCTTACTCGTTTGTTGCAGCTGACTTGAAAAAAAAACTTTATTATTCTACATGAATTTATTTAAAACCAGTAAATATGCATTTAGTGTATCTCTGTGTAATTTGGTTCTTGAAGTCAATTTTCAATATATTTTCTATAACTGTGGAAAATAAGAATTTCAGATAAAAGAAAAAAAATCTGGAGGGGGGGGGGGGCATCTCCATTAAATTTTCCCGTTTTATGCATACATCATTTATCCATACAGGATAGCAATCGCAACTTCCCGAGAAGTTGCGATTGACAGTATATAGACGTGGAATATATTAATCTGTTCATTAATGTTTAAGGTCTACAACCAATCTGTCGTGGTATGAAAATGTATAAATTCAAAATAAAACACGCGCTAGGTTATGCATTATTATCCATTTGCATGCATATTTAAATCCAGAGTTGTCAGATTCAAAGTAGCTGGTCAAAGCCGATGGTTATAACTTGCCGTTTCTAGGCACCCCGTTCTGGACAGTTCTTTCCATTAATACTAAAATCGTATTAACTGTTCCATTTTACTTATTAACTTTTTGTATTAATCGAAGTCCGATCCAAGGTATCTGCCCCCGATACATGATGAACTCGTCCTACACGTTTCGTTAATTAGTCAATTCGCGTTCTTTGTTACCCCGTTCTGGAAAGTTCTATCCTTTTTCTCACCAGAGGTCGTGCTTCGCAAGCGAATAAGCATATCAAAACTAAAATCGCCCACTAAAAAAACGAATTGACTTATAAATATTTATTCAACATTTGTCAAATCTTAACTTTTAAATATTCTCTAAATAGGCTCACAGTAAATATATTCACTCTATCGTAATCTTTCAATATTATTTCATTGCAAGTACATATTTTGATCGAGACTATCCCCGACTTGGATCTGTCAAAGCGTGTCCACCGCCTTACTCTCATTATTGCTAATTCGGGCTCGTTTATCGAGAATGAAAGTAGGTGTTTGATTAATTTTACAATATTAACTTCTCAGATAAAAATCAGTAACAGCTTACGGAAATCATCTCACATGTGTTGCAATACCAAAGGTGTAAGCAAGTACTCTAGTTCAGGCACATTGTAGTTTATTTGCAAAATGTCTTAATTTATAAGTATAGATATGAAAGGAAGTCATGAGTATCCACTCAACGACCATTTGGTGAAAAAAACGGTCCAAATTTGCATATTTAAGTTGTATTTTTGTCTCAAAAGAGGGTACTCTATTCTTAGAATAGGTCTCAAAAACCACCAATTCGCACAAGTTTAAGCACAGAAGCGTATTAGTGCCACTTTGCATTTTTTTGTTCTTTAAAATTCCAACTTTAAAGTTGAAATTTTCAACTTAAAAGTTGATTTTTCCAACTTTAAAGTTGGAATTTCCAACTTTAATCTTCTAACTTTAATTTCTAAACTTTAAAATTTCTAACTTTAATCTTGGAATTTCCATATTTAAACTTGGATAAATTAACTTTAAAGTTGGAACTTTGAAGTTAGAATTTAATATATATATATATATATATATATATATATATATATATATATATATATATATATATATATATATATATATATATATATATATATATATATATATATATATATATAGGGTGGCACGAATACGCTTCCGTATTTAAGGGAGAACAATAAAGTTTTATTTTCCCCAAAACTATTTGTATATTTTTCATTTAAGACATTTAATTTTTCAACTCCTACCCTACTTTTAAAAAGAATATCAAATTAATATTCTACTTCTAAAACTGGGGAAAAAAAATCAAATTTCATCATTCTGTTCTTGTATGCGTGAATTGCATATAAAACAACATGTAAAACCTCATATTTATTGCTTTTTCATCTATAAAAACAGTTTTGACCAGTTTTTTGGCAGAAGCCATTCTAAGAAACGTTTACATTTTTTTCCTGAAATGTACACGATGGCCGCACATCCCACTTAACGTCAGTATCCACTTTCCGATGAACCATCCCGGTACTTGTTCTTTAGACTAACTGTCAATGCCAATGTAGCGCGAGACTCACAATTTTCAAGTTGCACATCATTTCACATTTATTAACTAAAATAATCACTATTTTAAGAATATCTAAATCTTGATTTAATGTACTTAACAGGACGCCGTCGACACTCCAATGGCTCTTGAAGTAAACAGATGTGTCGTCGTTCATTTTAATGAATATACATTACCCTTCATTAAGAAATTAGAATCAGTGGTTTGACATTCATACAGCAGTATCTTTTTCAGATTATACATCGACCTAAATAAAATAAAACAGACAATTGAACCAAAGTATTTTGCATTGCCTTTGTCAAACAGCTATCACGTGACGGATCATGACGATCAGTGGATAAATACCAAATAATCAGTTTCTGGCCAAAATAACATGGAAAAGAACGGCAAATTTTGTGATTATTGCAAAAGACAGGGAAATGTGTAGATGGCAACTTCCTGGTGTCCAGAATGCGACGATCGATTGTGTAAAAATCAAGTCAACAGACTTACTACAGCGAGAATCAACTGCTTTAAAAAAGCCATCAAATAAACCTTTTTATATCTATATTATCAAATACAGCAGTAACTGTGATGTACATTTTTACATTCTCAAAGTCAGTGTCTCAATATTGCACAACAAAAAAAACCAAAAATTGACACAAAGCCATTAGGGGCTTCCCTGCTTTATTTACCAGTGATTGATTTTAATTCAGTTACTTGATTGTTATGATTGGGTAATGTTCATGGCAAGCTGAAAATAGAACATTTTCAGCGGTAGTAATATTTTAATATATTTCAAAGCTAATGGTCTTTAAGATTTATCATATCATTTTAAGTGTTAGGTTAGAAATAAAACAGACTTATATTGATCTGTCATTGAAACCAAAGCAATATTTAAAATGCAGAACAATATTTTTTTAATATAAAAAGAAACTTGCACATTACATGTAATATACTTGATCAGATGTGAAGGTAGACGAAAATTAAAAAAAAAATCTTCAGTCGTACATCTATGAATCTAGAGATGAGAAATGTTAGGGGTCCAGGCTCGCCTTAACTCAGTTAAATTACTAAAAATTTACCTTATAAGTGACATCCTTGCACAGATCTTCTCCTTTATGAATTTGTTTTGAAATTATTGTCATATCTTCTGTGGTATAGGCAACAAAATTACATGTAAGCTATGAAAATTCTTACACTAATACTGTTCTGTAATAAGTGTAATCTGTAATACACAAATGCTAATACATGTATGTCTGCAATAAACATGTTTTCAGGGTCTTTTCAAAAGATGACAGTATAATGCATAAGCAATTCAAGTTTCGTAGAATCTGTACAGAATTTTGGGGGGATTCAAAAACTGCTGAATTAAATCAACAGTATTTTTATTTTCCAAGATAAACATTTGCTTTTCTAGTTTTTGTAGTACATCGAATTCAGTTAGGTTGACAAATTGATTTTTATATTTTGTCAAAATGACAATTTTGTTTGTACCCCTAGATTTGCGAATAGATCAGACTCCTATTGTTTAAATAATCATGATTATAATGATGGAAGTTTTAATATTCAGATGTTATATGAATTGATGAAATGGTTGAAATACTGTACGAAAATGAAATATACTGCAATTCCTACTACAATCTGATTGTTCCATGCAGCTTCAAAAACGAAACATGACTATTATGAAATTAATGAGATTGATCATCGCAAGCTCTGTTTTCATGCATACACTTTAAGAATTCCATGAGGTTTGTGTTTTAATGAGTGTGAGAGTTCTTTAACAGACTATTTGTACAGTATGTGTGTGTGTGTTTGTGTGGCGTTGATTGCATGAATGTTGTTTTATTTGTGACATTTTGGGTTTTTAATTTAAAGTAATGTGCTATTTGTTAGTGCTAGAACCTTACGAAAAATGTAATGTAACTGTACATTCATATATTTCTGTCTGAGAGATAAAAAGATTTTACCATGGATTTCTACAACACACTATGATATCAACTTAATGGTGTAAAATTTAGCGGCATATGGCCATCTGTCTACCACAAGTAATGTAGCCATATGGTGTGATATTTTTATCAACTTTATTTGTGATTTTAACAATTGATGCATTCTTTTATCATACCTAAGATGGTGAAACTATAATTAATTCCAGTGTATTGAAGGTCAATTTAGGTTTAGATATGAAATAAAGGTACATTTCAAGATTTTAAAAGTGTGTGCTAGAGTGATCTTTTTTTGTATAGAAAAAGTTCAAGTATGGTTTGATTACCTGTATAATTGTGTGAAAATCAGAATACTTCCACCTGTGATTTTGTGTACTTGCATAATGTGAAATTGACTGCAAACAAAGGTTTGTGTGTATAAATATTAATCTGTTGTTGAGCTAAATATTTATATCAATAAATTTATATGTAGCCCTATTGAGGTTTTTTTTTCATTCCCTGACTCAAATTATAGTTGAGACATATCTATTTGATAATACACCGCTCAACAATGTTCATGTACCCTTTCATATATAAGAAATTTTACCTTTTGAAGATAATGACTTGTGTTATTACGTCACATTGAGACAAAAAAAAATGAAAGATTCAGAACCTTTAAGTTCATCAGTCATAAATCATAATGATTTATTTTTCGATTTGATAGACGGGTTTAATACATCCACCACATGAATGTTTTGGAGTGCACATCGATGTAAATGAAAACAACTTTTTGAAAGCCATACACCATTCAAAAACTCTTTAATTAAAAACAAATGAGGTAAAGATATGTATTTATGAAGTATCCCGCTGGACTGTCATGATTTTTCGCGATCAGAGTCTTTTAGGTAATTTTTAGTGACTTTAACTCTTCCTCTTGCCATGAATAACCCCAATACTCGATTCATTAATAATCTTTCAAACGACTTTCTTTAACATTTGTAACATATTTTATACAACTCATCAATTACTGACATAATTTTGGTTTGTCTCTAACAATTTGATATGTAGTATTTCAAGCGACAATTAATATTTCACGTTTACAGTAGTTTATATTTAATCAAAGTACTAAAATAAATGAAAGCTGGGCTCTTTTGATATGTAAATAACACGGACGAATAAGTGTATTAGGTAAACCCTTTTAAACAAGTGCTTTGACTTTTGGTAGTTATATCAAACAGCAATTTGACGTAGACCCGTCTGTTTTTGTTGGCCATACAGCCTTGCCTCTTTGAAATTAACGAGATTTGTCTGGCTTTTGAACTAAAATTACGCAATATATGGATATTTCACTCATGACCAGTGTCAATTTTAGATTATTTTGACGCAAAAAATATTAGTTACGTCCTACCAATAAATAATTTCGGTCGGGGCGTGATCAAATCTATCATAAAGCCCTTTGGGCTTTATTGGATTTGATAACGCCCCGACCGAAATTATCACCTCATAATACTCAAAGAATGATTCCTTATTCCTTTTATAAGTAATTGTGCATGGTTGTAAGAAAAAGAAAAATCACGGATCGATTAGAAACGTATATTTTAGTATGATAAAACCCGAAAGTTGTTTAATGTTTTTGTTTCGAATTTTTTAGGGTGGAAATATCTGTAACCCTAGATTTGAGTTTTTTTCTTGAGGGCAAAACGGATTTTTCTTAAATTGTCGAATCCTACATATAGTTAGGTTTTGGCGACAAATCTTTTGTATTACTACTAGTGCTTTTCTTGTTCAAACCATTCACAAATATTAAAGAAGCAGGTGAATATTTAAGAAGCAAGTGACAGTATAAGGGTTGAATAATAATCCTATGAGACAAATTTTTGTGAAAACAAATAATATATCTCAGATCTTAATTCATAAACCATAAGAATTCTTAACGTAACCAAATTGACAACTGGTACAGGTTGCTAAAGCTATACTTATCGAGTCCTTTACAATATTTCATTGAAGAAGCATTTTCAACTTGAGGTGAGAGGGTAAGCCGGTTTGTGATATATTTCGTTGGATTTACAAGGCAGCCGTTGAAAGGGTTTTTTTTTTTTTTATTATTTTATGTGCTTTACAGGACACCATCAAATTTTTATGGAATGGCAACGAAAACATCTGTGAATGATTTGATCGTATGTCCCATTTGTTATGAGATTTTTCAGGATCCCAAGTCATTGCCACAGTGTCTGCATACATTCTGTAAGTCTTGTATCAAATCTTATATATCGTCTTCTGTAACAGATAAATCACTGAACAAGACTGATTTTCACTGTCCTGTGTGTCGGAAATGTTATCACGTGACAAATCCTAAGGAGTGGGTAGATACCTTACCACACAACCATTTAATCGTCAGTTTAACCGACCAAGAGAAAATGGAAAGCAAGGAACTTCCGTGTGATATCTGCAATAGGCTAAGCAATTTTCAACCGGCAATTTCTTGGTGTCAGGAATGTTGCGATCAATTGTGTGAAACTTGTGTCAAATTTCATCAGGTCGGTCGACTAACTATGGAACACAAACTGTGCAATATCGGGGATCAAACCCAGAAGATCAGTCTTAGCGTTGATTTATTTTGCAAGCAGCACACCAGTAGAAGATTAGAAGTTTATTGTTTTGACCACGAAGAGGCATGCTGTCTAATGTGTGCTACGGTGTCCCATAGAAAATGTGAAAAAGTCAATAGTCTGGAAGATTGTGCCCAGAATTGCAGTGCAGACATACCAAACATTTGCTATGAAATAGAGGATATGCAGAAAGCGTGCGACACTGAAATAACACGAGTTACAAGCGACTTGAAAAGTCTGGAGAAAGAATCAAAAGACATTGAACACAAGGTTTCAACCATGGCTGAAGAAATCATCAATGCTGTACGGGATAAAGAACAAATTCTAATAGGAAACTTAAAGAAAACGGAAAAAGAACAGTCATTGATCTTACAAAATACTCTAGATGAGTTTTCAGATTTTAAAAAGAAGATAGAATATGATGTTAACATTCTGAAGAATTCGGACAAACTACCTAAAATTGCTTTATTTTTAGAATTAAAACGAATCGGAAAAACAGTTTCCGAAGCTAAAACAGACTTTAATAAGCTCCAGAAAGGGTATCAAACATCTAATTTAGAGGTACATATTGACGAAATTGTACAAAAGTTTCATTCTTCTTTTGGTACTTTTGGAGAAATCAAAAACAAGAACAAAGTAAATTATCAGTCGGGACAGCTTGTGTTGGAGAAATCAGTCACTGTAGAGGGGAGTTCGTGCCTTACTGACGTAGACGTTATTGATGAACGATATATTGTAACTATTTGCCAGACTACAAAAATGGTGTATATTTTGGATGAGAATGGGAAACAGCTGTCGAAATCTAAACTGACTGAAACTCCTTGGGCTGTTGCAGCATTGCAAAACAAAACTTTCTGTGTAACCCAGCGAGATCAAAATCTTGGTCGTGTCTGTATGTTTAAAGTACATGACGATCTTTCAGTTTCAATTGTGAAAGAGTTAGAAATGCCCCAAAATGCATGGGGTATTTGTGCTACTAAAGATAGAATCGTCGTTTCGATCGGAAATTTTTCAGATGGCCCGGTATTCAGATTTTATGATCAAGAAGGCAATAAATGTGAAGAACATGAAATACCCCAAGGGGCTTCATATGCTAGTGGAGTACTAGCTACTACAAGGAAGGATTTACTTTATACACACCAATGTGGGAATTCTCTTTTTTCTGTTGACATTAGCAAATCAAAATCAGCTTCTACAGTGTACAAAGGGAATAATATGCATCATCCAATAGGCGTAACCTGTGATCCGAATGGGAATGTTTACGTCGCCTGTCATGTATCAAGTAATGTTCTTCAATTCGATAAAAATGGAAACTTTATCAGAGAAATAATACAAAAGAATTCGGCTGTTCAGAATCCGTATGGGATACGGGTCAAAAGACTGGGAGATGACGTCAAATTGATTCTTACAACACAGGCAAAACTGCTTGTTTACCATTTTATGAAGTGACTGATATATTGTTTTTTTAATACATTTTCTCCATATAAGATGTACAAGACAGTATTTAAAATATTATATATGTAACACTGTCATCAAAACAACAATGATTTCTGAAAACAAAAAATGGCAGATAAATAGGCATGATACACTATAATTGGCTTAGCTCAAAAATTCAAATAATAATAGTTACATCTACCAAGTATTATTTCCTCTATTTCTTACGGAAACTTATAGTTACTAGTAATTCAATGCTCTATAGAAACAGCCAGACTGGAATCTACACACCCACCTCATTTATCGATTGGTCGAAATCTACAGCGGCAGAAACTGACAGGGGTGAAATTGACACGCCCTGTTTATTGATTGAAAATTACGGACTGCACGAAATAATCATGATGATGTCAGACTCAAAGTCTCACAAGAGACGATTTGGCTGTTTCTTTTTGCTAATGTACTTTTGTACATTAACAATATTAAGTGAATTTTACTAACTTTTTATAATCAATTGATGAATTAGTTAAAAGAAAGATGTTAATGTAAACAATAGAATGCATTTTTGATGATTCATACGGGTTATGAAGGTAGCGATCATTGCAGAAAAAATTTACATAACCCGCTAACGTGGGTTATGAATTTTTTCTGCGATGTCGCTATCCATATCCCGAATGCATCACCAAAGAAAGCATTTTACATGTATTGTTTAAATAACAGCAGTAAATTTAAACACAGCTACAGCTTTACCTTCATCACTATCTTAAAAATATTATTTTCCAACAAAATAAATGCGATAATGTAACGTATAAGTACGACCGAAATACTGTAGTAAAACCCATATAAGCCTTGTAGTATCCCTATCAGCCCAAAAACTGTGCACGATTTTTGTTTGGAAAGCTCTTTAAAGTATGCAAAATACCGAATGAATACCCGGTAATATGTCCTCGTGATTTTGGATTCTTTATATCTTTATGATACTTCATTGTCATCATAATCATAATAGTATGTTACATATTCAATTTATGTCAATATAGCGTTTATTTGCTTGTTTAATGATAATCAAATTGCTTAACACAACTGATCATCATGCAAAAAAGTACAAACTTTTACTAACATTTAATTATCAAGAATTTATATGATTTGTAACACACCTAACAGTGAAACATTCCAGAATCTTATCATAGTTCTGCCATTCAGGCACCTTTAAGACATTTGAGTTATTATTTAGTTAACTGAATGGCTGTACTGTATTTACGTTGTGAAGCGTTTTTAATGAAACTATTTGCAAAATAAATAAATTAATGTATATATTACCTATGCATACGCCATCAAAGAGTCGTACATTTATTCATTTAGAACATCAATATACTTGTATAAAAGGTCCATAGACACAGATGCCTTGCAGTGAAGAATACCTGTTCTTAAAATTAATTCATCAAAAGAGTGGCACTTTAAACACCAAAAACCTTTTACTAAGGGCCTTAAAATTCACATTTTTCACGTTGGATTTTATGTTCATCTTAAACTATACATGTACTTACATGTATATTCCCTGATAAATGGAATGAAAGGAGATAACCGTGGATAGCAATAGGTCAAGCTAGTTGTGCTTCATGCAATCTGAAATTGTACCACTGGCATTAGGTATGAAATACCATACTTTTATATGTCATGAGCACCATCTGCACTTAGGATAATTCATTGTGCTCTACTTATAATGATAAAGGAACTCATATTTTTTCCCGAAAGTCCGAAAGACCTGCCACCTGGGGGATGTGGGGCTAACTTGTTCATTTGAGGATAAAAATGTAACCATTCATTGAACTGGATTGTTTTTGCCAAAACTGATTAAAACTGTTGTCAAAAGATAAAAAAGAGGTTCTACATATTGTTTTATATGCAAATTACGCATACAAGAGCAGAACAATACCTTTTTAGTCGCTTAGCAACAGCTGCACAGCTACAAACTAATATTCAAGATTTTAAATTCTGAAGAACTAGAAGATACCAGCGCGGAAATTATAACACTTTACACATTATTATAATGTAATCCTTAATATGTTGAACCATATTTTTTTTCATTTTTGCATACACTTTGTCCAAATTTTTCCTTATTGTTATCGTTTAAATTTTAAATTAAAAAAAAACCCTGCATTGTTGGATATTTAGAGGAGAGCGCCGGGATGAAAAATCTAAACTGAAATGGATAATGTACACATGAACATGAACGTGGCCTTACTCCGGTTTGTTGCAGCTGACTTGAAAAAAAAATAAACTCTTTTATTTACATGTATTTATTTAAAACCAGTAATATGTATTTAGTGTATCTCTCTGTAATTTTGTCAATTTTCAATATAATTTCTATAACTGTCGAAAATAAGAATTTCAGATAAAAGAAAAACAATCTGGAGGAGGGCATCCCCATTAAACTTTCCCGTTTTATGCATTTATCGTTTATCCATACAGTATAGCAATCGCAACTTCCCGAGAAGTTGCAATTGGCAATATATAGACGTGGAATACATTAATCTGTTCATTAATGTTTAAGGTCTACAAACAATATGTCGTGGTATGAAAATGTATGAATTCAAATTAAAACACGCGCTAGGATATGCATTATTATCCATTTGCATGCATATTTAAATCCAGCTGAGTTGTAAGATTCAAAGGAGCTGGTCAAAGCCGATGGTTATAACTTGCCCTACTCTTTGCCATGGTGTCAATTAGTCAACCCGTTTCTAGGCACCCCGTTCTGGAAAGTTCTTTCCATTAATACTAAAATCGTATTAACTGTTCCATTTTACTTATTAACTTTTTGTATTAATCGAAGTCCGATCCAAGGTATCTGCCCCCGATACATGATGAATTCTACACTTTTCGTTAATTAGTCAATTCGCGTTCTTTGCATGCATATTTAAATCCAGAGTTCTTAGAGTCAAAGTAGCTAATCAAAGCCGATGGTTATAACTTGCCCTACTCTTTGCCATGGTGTCAATTAGTCAACCCGTTTCTAGGCACCCCGTTCTGGGAAGTTCTTTCCATAAATACTAAAATCGTATTAATTGTTCCATTTTATTTATTAACTTTTTGTATTAATCGAAGTCCGATCCAAGGTATCTGCCTGCGATACATGATGAACTCGTCCTACACGTTTCGTTAATTCTATAGTCAATTCCTGGTTACCCCATTCTGGAAAGTTCTATCCCTTTTTTCTCACCAGAGGTCGTGCTTCGCAAGCGAATGAGTATATCAAAACTAAAATCTCCCACTAAAGAAACGAATAGACTTATAAATATTTAAACATTTGTCAAATCTTAAAGGGATCAGGAGGAAACGTACCCAAGAGAAAACGTACCCATTTCCTAGGGTACGTTTTCTCGAAAAGAGAACGTAGCCAGGTACGTTTTCTCTTGGAGAAAACGTACCCTATACAAATAATAAACATAATTTTAAATAGTTTTGAATACTATTTTACTGCATGAATATGAAGGAGTATATGAATTTGATAGATGTGTAACGGTGAAAGATTGGACGTTCGGTAACTTCAAAGGGATGTAACTAAGGAGACTAGAGTGGAATCTCCCAGAATGCTGGTTACCCCTTTGACGGGTGGAACGACCCAATCTTATATAAGGACGCGCTGAGAGTTTCTCAGGGAGAACTCGTCTAGCAGCAGAAGAGACAAGACGTCCAAGAAGAAGAAGAAGAAGCGAAAGAGAGAAAAAGAGCAAGGGTCGAAGTGAGTAGCACCAGTGGGTAGAGAAGTCGAGAGGAATTGTGGAGGGGTACCAGGAGAAGTGTAACGTGCAAGGGGGTCACTGCCTGTGATCCCCGCGGGCCCGTACCCGAGATAGAATCGGATAGCCCTGATTGCTGCCAATATTTACAAGTGCAGACTTTAATCACGCTCCTGCACATATATAGGGACTCAACGTTACGCAGGCAGGGATGACCATACACCTACGCAACTGAACAGGTACCAACGTTAACGCAAGCAGGGATGACCGCACACTTGCGCCAACAACGCAACCTAACGCAAGCAGGGAGTGCCGCACACTTGCGCTAGAAAGGCCAGAACACCAGCAGGGATGACCACACACTAGTGCTCCGCCGCAACCACCACCAATACAAGCAGGGATGACCGCACACTTGTATTGATGCGACACAGAGCAGGGATGACCGCACACTCTGTATCGTAGGTTAGATAACACGAAGATTAGATAGAGCAGGGATGTCCGCACACTCAATCTAGCCGTATCTGTTCAAGTTTAACCCCAAACAGTCGTTTTCGTAACGTAATTGACACTGTCCCTATATATGTGCCGGCCTAAAATAATTCATAGTATCTAAAAATTAGAAATTAAAAATAAACAAACTAATCCAACCTAACCCAAAACTACTTATGCCAAACAACTTATTTATAAAGAATATTTATTATTGTACCACAAATAATTAGCAAACTCATTGGTCATTATTAGGAATATTAATTAAATCATCAAAAATCAATCAACAAATCAAAGGGGAATAACTCTTGCTATAAAATACATTAAGAAGCTGCCCGCTTCACTACCCCCACCTCAGAATTTTGCGTCCTCGCAAAACTAAAAACTAAAACTATGACCCCTTCTTCACAAAAAGGTGAAGTTGCATCCAAAATAAAAATTACCCTGAAATAAAATCATAAAAAAAAATCTCCAGTCTTTTTCTACCGGACCAGGTTCACACAGCCCAACTACGTATATACACATCGACACGTAAAAGGTCCATCATCACTGACACTGCATTGTTTGTGGCGCAGCAGTATGCGCAAGTTCTTGCAAGCTTATAGTACATAATCGTCATGCCAGCGCGGCGCGCGGCGTTTCCGTGTTGTGACAAGACTTTCTTCTTTGTCGGTAACGGGATACTTCTCATCCTGATCATTCAGATCATCTGCCGATTCAAGCTTTGTCTCAAGACTTTCTGCATCTAACGGCATGTACATATTCTCTGACAATGAATGTGTGTCATCGGCTTCATCATATAAATTCTGGGGAAGCTTTAGGCGAATTCTATCTGTATGTATCACTTGTGTTCTTCCCCGCCTTCCACAATTTACTTCATACAGGAGATCGGATATTGGTTTTAAGATTGAATAAGGCCCTCTCCAGTACGTAGTCAGCTTCGAGGAGTGACCCACTTTGCGCTGGGGAAAATAGACATACACAGCGTCGCCGTTTGCAAATTTCTGCCAATGTAGCTTGGTATCATGGTAGCGTTTCTGACGCCGCATTTCCCCGTCTACATGATCTCGTACTGCAGCATGTGCCTCCTGCATCCTTTCCTTTAATTCCCATGCCCATTTATGCTGAGGAATGTCTGTGATAGTGCTTGGCGTTTCGTACATAATGTCTAACGGAGTCGCAACTTCACGTCCTAGCATTAGTAGGTTCGGCGTACATCCAGTTGTCTCATGTTCGGCAGATCGATATGCCATCATCAGGTACGGGAGGTGAGTATCCCAATCCCGCTGATGATCGTCAACATATGCGCGCAGCATGCTGGCCAGTGTCTTATTGAATCTTTCCACCATGCCATCCGACTGGGGGTGGTATGGCGTCGTGCGCGTCTTCTTGATACCCAAGAGTTTGCACATCTCGCTGAAAAGCTGACTCTCATACTGGGCACCCTGGTCTGAGTGAATTACATATGGAACCCCAAAGTGAGTGATGACTTGTTCCACGATGATGCGCGCCACTGTCTCTGCCTCCATGTTACGCATAGGAAAACATTCCGTCCACTTGGAGAAATAATCAGAGATGACAAGTATATACTTGTTACCCTTGGCTGTCATTGGCAACTCTCCAAGGATATCAGTAGCAATGCGTTCCATAGGAGCTCCAGCTTTGGCAATCTGCATTGGCGCTCTTTTATGCTTCAATGGTCCCTTAGTTCGGGTGCATTGGTCGCATCCGGCTATGTACGTTCTCACATCCTCCTGCAACCCAGGCCAGTAGTACCTCTGTCGAAGTTTTGCTAGTGTTTTACGCACTCCTAAATGTCCCGAAGACCGGTTATCATGACTCAGGAACAGGGCATTTCTCCTCTCCGAGTAGGGAAGTATTGCTTGCATTGTGGACGTTTTGTCAGAATTCCTCCACCTTCGGTACAAAATGCCGTCTTGCACTTCTAAGGACAAGAACTGTGACCACAGAGACTTCAAAAACCTGCCCTCTCCGCTGACTACGTCAAAGTCAGGCTTGGCGAGATTGGTCACCCAGTCTTTGACTTGTTTGATTTGCGGGTCTTGGTCTTGTAAGCTACGCAGAGTGTCACCTCCCGATTCGGCCTTTACATGGGCGATGTCAGTGGAGCGCTCCCAATCGCTGGTAAAACCACACTGCTTGCACGGAATACGGCTAAGCGCATCTGCGTTTCGATGCTGGCTTCCAGGTCGATGCTCAATCTTCATGTCAAACACACTCAACACTTCTAGCCAGCGCGCGAGTTGCCCCTCCGGATTTTTGAATCGCATCAGCCAGCGTAGGGATCCATGGTCTGTGCGCACTGTAAATCTCTTGCCATACAGATAGTGCTTAAAGTATTTACAAAAATGCACCACTGCCAGAAGTTCCTTCCTTGTTACACAATATTGCTTTTCGGCCTTCGAAAGAGTCCGGCTGGCATAGGCAATTGGACGTTCTTTGCCATCAATAACCTGTGAAAGCACGGCACCAATGGCAAAGTTGCTGGCATCTGTATCCAGGCTAAATGGTTTGGTAAAGTCTGGCATAGCTAGATTTGGTGCGTTGCATAATCGACCCTTCAACTCGGCGAAAGCTTCCTGGCATTCTTTAGTCCACACGAACGCGTTGCCCTTTTCCGTTAATTTCGTCAATGGCTTTGCCTTTTCTGCGAACTTGTCTATAAATCTCCGGTAATATCCGCAGATGCCGAGAAACGAACGGACCTCCGTCACGTTACAGGGTTCTGGCCAGTCTTTGACTGCTTGCACCTTCTCTGGATCAGTGGAGATGCCATGCTCCGTTATAACATGCCCAAGGTATAGGACCCTGCGCGAAAACAGAACACATTTTTTCGGCTTGAGCTTCAGGCCTGCAGCTACGATGCGGTCGAATACCCTTGTAAGGTTTTCTATCATGTGTTCAAACGTTTTCCCAACTACTATGACATCGTCCAAGTATATCAAACATATCTCCCATTGTAGTCCTGCCATAACGGTCTCCATTAATCGTTGGAAAGTTGCTGGCGCGCAGCTGAGCCCAAATGGCATCTTCCGGAATTGAAAAAGACCTTTGCGGGTAACGAAGGCAGTCTTTGGACGGTCCTCTTCTTTAACGGATACTTGCCAGTACCCGGAGCACAGGTCTAAGGTTGAAAACCAAGCATTCCCAGAGAGATTGTCGAGGGACTCGTCGATGCGTGGCAGAGGGTATGCATCTTTGATTGTCACGCCGTTAAGTTTCCTGTAGTCGACACAAAAGCGAGTGCTCCCGTCCTTTTTCTTCACGAGCACTACTCCCGCTGCCCATGGACTAGAAGAGGGTTCTATCACTCCGTCCTGAAGCATTCCCTCTACATGTTTGTTCATTTCTTCAGCTGCATGGAAGGGAACCCGTCGTAATGGTTCTTTGATAGGGTGAGCGCCGCCAACATCAATTTCATGCTCAACGATGCTGGTTGTCCCAAGATCCGAGTCTGTTAAAGCAAATGCGTGCGTGTATTGACAGAGAAATTTACGCACTAGTAACCGCTGGTCATCCGTCAGATCAACACTACACCTTCTCAGGAGTTCCTCCAATTTTTCGTCGAGTTTGGTATTATGCGCCTGTTCCCTTACACTCTGCACAGGACGACAGAAGGACAATTCAGCCACATGCGTTCCACTGTATATGGTGCGCTGCTCTGGTCCAATGTTTAATACGCGGATTGGCACAATGCTGTTTCCTTTCACTAAGGTTCTTCCAACTAGGGTACCTGAGGCAACAAATTTCTCGTTAGGCTCAACCAAGTAGTCTTGACTCCCAATGTTTTGGCCTTCCTCAATGCATACCTTTCCACCAATGAGCACCTCTTGGTTTGCCGGAATGGTTACTGTGTTCACTGCAACAACGTGATAACATCCAAATATTCCCTCCTTCAAGAGAGTGTGGGGAAAACCATCAATGGTCAAGATGCTTCGCTGTATATCTATGCAACAGCTGTGTCGCTCAAAAAAGTCGAGGCCTAAGATCCCATCTAGACCTAAATCAGCTACGACAGCTTCAATACTTGTGTTGAGTGCACTGCATTTGGCTGGGAAGTTGCCTCTACCACGAATGCGAAGGCAGTTACCACCTGCATCAAGAATCTGTCGCTTCATGTCCTTTAACACTGGTTTGTCATTATCTGAAACCTTAGACAGCAAGTCCGTAGATATAAGGGTCAGGGTAGCTCCAGTATCTACCAAAAGTTTGGCCACTACACCGCATATCTCCATCTTTAAAAACAGGCCAGCGTCTGAACCCACGGTGTTTGCGCCAATGGAGGCTGTCCCATTAGTCTTGTTCTGCATCTGATTAGAATTTGCCTCAGCTCTCCTTCCATATCTTCGATTCCCGCTTTCACTACTAATGGTAGAATTCTCTCTCAGTCTGTTATCTCTGTAGCCCTTACAGTCTTTCCGAATATGACCTGGCTTTCTGCAATAATAGCACAATTTCTGCTGCTCCTGCGCTCTGGGCCTTAACTGCGCATCGCCCCCACCTTGTCTCTTTAAAGACTTCACCTCTAACTGTAGCGAGTCTATCTTTGCGTTGAGAGCATCTATCGTCTTGGCCAATGTATCATTTTCTGGATCTGGGGCAGTGGGACGAGCATAGCCTTTTCTCTCAGCTTTATTGTATGCCTCTAGCCCCACGGCCAGTTGAATTGCATCATTCAGATGTCTGGGGCGGGACTGTTTTATGCGAATGCGCATCTCCGAGTCTACCAGTGCGTCTACGAATTGGTCTTTGGCCAACGTTTCCCTAATCTCCGCAGAGGCAGTAGGGTATGCCAAATAGGCGAGCCGCTGAATGGCTTGGCCTAGCTCGGGAAGAGTCTCACTGGCTCTTTGACGTCTTTCTCGCATCTGGACTCTATAGAGCTCGGTTTGGCTTGGCGGCGCAAACCGATCCTCCAAAGCTTGAACGAGGGAATCAAAATCAGGTTTTGTACCTCTTTGCATATTTCCCAAGACTCCCTGCGCATTGCCACGTAAGGAAACTGCCAGGTATAAACCTTTAGTGGCATAACTCCAGCCGTTGATGTCGGCGCAGGCTTCAAAATGCGCATGGTAATCAAGCCAAGGGCCGCTTCCATCATATGTAGCTGGCTTGATAGATTGCTTGGCAATGGCATTGTCTGTCTCATTCACTCTTGCAGGGCTTTCAAATCTCACGCGAGATCGTCTGCGCGTCACGCTGGGTAGGAGCGATTCGGCCTGCCAATTCAGATCTGGCTTGTGCGCGGCACCAGAGCCGCTAGCAAATGGCCTATGTCCGATGCTGCTTTCTACTTTCCTCTCTGACTCTTCGTAGAGCTCATAGGAATCAGAGAACTGGTCGTTGCTGCGCGGGTGCGCTTCTGTTCTCTTGTTAGAGCGAAGTCCGGAATAAGCCCCCGTCTCATACGCAGCAGCAGCATCTTCAAGATGTAAAACTGTCGTGTGACCAGTGCGCAAAGACAGCTCTCCTTTCTTCTGAGAAGTATCCGAAGCTCTGCGCATAGTGTCTACCCCAGAATCTCTGCTTGCAGCGGGTCTTGGCGTTGAGGTCTTCAGGATGTCGCTGCGCTCACGCATCTCTGCGATCTTCTCCTCCAAGAACGATATTTCTTTGTCGACGTCTTCCATTCTTTCCGCAGAAATTGCAGGGTATCCCACCGCTGCCACCAAATTTTATGTAACGTGCAAGGGGGTCACTGCCTGTGATCCCCGCGGGCCCGTACCCGAAATAGAATCGGATAGCCCTGATTGCTGCCAATATTTACAAGTGCAGACTTTAATCACGCTCCTGCACATATATAGGGACTCAACGTTACGCAGGCAGGGATGACCATACACCTACGCAACTGAACAGGTACCAACGTTAACGCAAGCAGGGATGACCGCACACTTGCGCCAACAACGCAACCTAACGCAAGCAGGGAGTGCCGCACACTTGCGCTAGAAAGGCCAGAACACCAGCAGGGATGACCACACACTAGTGCTCCGCCGCAACCACCACCAATACAAGCAGGGATGACCGCACACTTGTATTGATGCGACACAGACATGGATGACCGCACACTCTGTATCGTAGATTAGATAACACGAAGATTAGATAGAGCAGGGATGTCCGCACACTCAATCTAGCCGTACCTGTTCAAGTTTAACCCCAAACAGTCGTTTTCGTAACGTAATTGACACTGTCCCTATATATGTGCCGGCCTAAAATAATTCATAGTATCTAAAAATTAGAAATTAAAAATAAACAAACTAATCCAACCTAACCCAAAACTACTTATGCCAAACAACTTATTTATAAAGAATATTTATTATTGTACCACAAATAATTAGCAAACTCATTGGTCATTATTAGGAATATTAATTAAATCATCAAAAATCAATCAACAAATCAAAGGGGAATAACTCTTGCTATAAAATACATTAAGAAGCTGCCCGCTTCAGAAGTAATCCTGAATAAGGGTGAAAAAACCTGGTACTCCACGAACACAATAAGAACTCTGACAAGTAACACGGTGCAGGGTGCCCGGCTCTAGGACACGTACACACACCTCGCCTTACATTGATTGTTTTGTTTTAAATTCAATTATTCATGCTCAGGCAGAGTAAAGGAAAATTATTAATACATACATATATATATATATATATATATATATATATATATATATATATATATATATATATATATATATATATATATATATATATAATACCCTATTCCCTTGAAAAGAACTCAGTAGATAACACGTTAGATATATGAATTATAGAATTGTAATTTTTTACATGTATCGGTTGAATATGTAAAGAATTTGAACATGTCAATTTCCTTTCATAACCCTCGATAAGATACTCAGTGTTCTCTCCGCTTGACTCGCCGCTAGGTGACGTAACCAATAGCCATATAAAAAGTTTCCTATTGAAAAATCAATCATTCTTCGATTTGGCTCGCGAGTAACACTTTACCTTTAAATTGGCACGGTCCACTGCACGTCGTGAGTGCCTCGTGTTTGAGTACATTTCTTGGTTATTGTACAATTTTAAATTTATGTTGAGTTCTTCGGATATTTTGAGCATCCCAGACAGCTCTATGTCATTTTCCAACTGGTCGAGGGACCAAACTAGACGTTCGAGGTCCAATTCGCCACCAAGTTCCAGAGGACGTGTTTCTAGACGTGATGGTCGCCATATTGATTTCGGTGAAACCCCTAGTAGTGGGCACACCAAAGCTCAAGCTCATAGTAAGAGTAGAGCAGGAAAAAGGAGGCACTCTAGTTCGAGTTCTAGCCCCAGTTCGGATTATTCAAGTTCTAGTAGTAATTCCAAGTCATCTTCCCGAATTTCCCAGAAGTCGGGTTCGGGGTCCATAAATTCAAAAACAGGAAGTATCGAAAACGAAAGTAGTAGCAGTAACAAACCTGTACGCAGTGTATCTTCAGAAACTGTTTATGAAAGATTTGATATCGAAAATGACACAAAGGGTGAGAAATTAGAAGAAGATCTAAGGGCATTTTGTCGTCCCTTTTTCACAAAGTTTTTTAGTGATGAGACGCTGAAAACTAAAATACTGGATAAGTATCCTGTGCCAGATGCAGGGGACCTTTTCGCTGTCAAGTCACTAGACAGCTTCATTAGTCCTTTATTGGAGAAGAGAAACAAGCAATTCGACAAAGGAGCTGACAAAGGCGCACAAAATATACAGTCTCGAGTTATGAAGGTCATGGGACCACTTTCAAAATTATGGAGTATTTTAGGGGGATTGCGTGCTGCTTCAAGAGATTCACATGAAGTGGATAATGTAGATGTTGTGCACATGTGTTCCCTTATCGAGCAGACGGTTTGTTTGCTTGGTCAAGCCAGTGTGGCAGTTGATCACCATAGAAGAGTAAATACTACAGTTAAAATTACTGGAGACTACAAAAAAGCGAAAGCAATTCTAGACGAAAATGCTGATGTGTTGGAAAAGAGTGGCAGCAAACTTTTTGGGGAAAAGTTTATCAAGATTTTGAAGAAGACAGGGAAAAGGCGTAAGGAGGCGAGTGAAATTGCTGATGCTTTTCAGCCAAACAAGAAGAAGAGGAGAAAGTCCTACTACAATCGCCCATATGGTACCAAGTCTAGATTCAGACAGCCCTTTCAGGAGGGGCCCTCTGGTAGATTTACAGAGGGCCGAAGACCTGGGTACAAGTTCAATAGAAACAACCAATACTTCAAGAAGAAATCTGACAGGTACAAGCACAATACCTCAAATCATAGAGAGGGGAGGAACTCTTACATCTGCAGAAGAAAAGTTAAATTCATTTTCTGTAACAGAGTTACAAAAATCAGAAATAAGCGCAGAGATTCTAAATTTGAATCTGCAAGTAATAGATCCAAAAAATGTGATCCCTATAGGGGGGAGAATAAAGTATTTCATAAAGAATTGGCAAAGAATAACAAAAGATGCGATAATTTTAAGCACAGTTCAAGGGGTTTCCTTGGATTGGACAAGTTATCCAGTTCAAGAGAAAATTCCTCATCCTCCAAAGTTGAATTCAGAGCAAGAAAAAATTTTGCAAGAGGAAATAACAAGTTTGGTACAAAAAGAGGCAGTTGTAAGAGTTGCTCCCAATCAAAATCAATTTATCAGCCATATGTTTACAGTTCCAAAAAAGGACGGGGGGTATCGGCCCATTATAAACCTGAAACCGTTAAACAGATTCCTTCTATATCAACATTTCAAGATGGAAGGACTGTTCATGGTCCAAGATCTAATAGAAAGGAACTGTTACATGTGCAAAATAGATCTAAAAGATGCATATCTAACAGTCCCAATCATCATAAAGGATCAAAAGTTTTTAAGGTTTCTATGGAGACAGGAGCTGTATCAATTTCAGACACTTCCATTCGGTCTGGCCTCTGCTCCAAGAATCTTTACAAAACTTATGAAACCAGAAGTAGGTCTTCTAAGAAGGTTAGGAGTAAAACTCATAATCTACTTAGACGACATTCTTATCCTATCAAGGAGCAAAGAGAAATTGGTTCAATGTCGAAACACGACCCTATTTCTCTTACAGATGCTTGGTTTCATGATAAACTGGAAAAAATCCATGTTAGATGCTGTTCAAGTCATTTCGTTTCTAGGATTCGAAATAGACTCCGTAAACATGCTCTTCAAATTGCCAGAAGGCAAAGTGCAAAAAATAAAAGACGAATGCAAGCAAATTCTGAAAGAAGAAAGTTTATCTGTCAGAGAAATGTCTCAACTGATAGGAAAATTAATTTCAACAATGCAGGCTGTGATTCCAGCAAAATTACAATGTCGCTTTATGCAGATGACCCAGATCAAAGGTTTACTCGAAAACAAACGAAGCAATGATTCCTATATCAGTGGAGGTAAAGACAGAATTAAGATGGTGGATAAATCAATTAGAAGTTTCAAATGGGAAATCAATCATAAGTTCAAACCCATCAATGATTCTAACGTCAGATGCTTCGGACGTAGTATGGGGGGCCACATGGGATACACAAAGCACAGGAGGGTGCTGGTCCCCAGTAGAGCAGTCATATCACATAAATGCCAAAGAGCTTTTGGCAGCTTTTCTAGCACTTCAGTCATTCGCAAAATCAAAAAGAAATATTCAAATTTTGATAAAATTAGACAATGTAACAGCAGTAGCTCACATAAACAGAATGGGGGGAACAAAATCGAAATTGCTAAATCATCTAGTAAAACAAATTTGGGATTGGTGTCGAATACATCAAATTTCATTGGTAGCAGAGTTTTATACCAGGGGCTCTAAACACAAGAGCAGACTGGGAATCAAGGAATCAACAAGATTCAGGGGATTGGATGTTAGACAAATCAGTTTTCAGTCAGATCATGAACCTTCTGGGGGGGGGTTCAAGGTAGACCTGTTTGCCTCTCGTCTAAACCATCAGCTTCCTCAGTATTTCAGTTGGAGAGCAGACCCAGGGGCAATGGAGATAAATGCATTTCATCACTCCTGGAAAGGAATGAAAGCTTACATGTTTCCTCCATTCACTCAGATAGGCAAATGTCTATCAAAAATAAGAGAAGAACAAATAGAATGTGTAGTACTGATCGCACCAGTTTGGCAAGCTCAGACTTGGTATCCTCTTCTGTTAGAGATGTTGATTCACGACCCAGTTCTTCTTCCACCATATCCCAATCTGTTAACATCACCAATAGGTTTAATTCATCCCCTAACAGCAAACAACTCCCTATATTTAGCTGCATGGAAAATTTCGGGGAATCCGCAAAAACAAATTCTCTTTCAAAAGAGGCTTCCTCTTTACACTCCCAAGCATGGAGACCAGGAACTAGAGCAGCTTACTAGAGTGCCTGGGGAAAGTGGGTTAGCTGGTGTGGTACACAGTCGGTTGATCCAGTTCATTCCCCTCTGGAACCTATAGTAGAGTTCTTGACAGTTTTGTAACAAGCAGTACAGAACTATTAATACTTACCGATCTGCAATATCAAAGAATCATGCACTGATTGACGGTCAGAGAGTTGGACAACATCCTATGATTGTGACCCACATGAGAGCAATTTTCAATATGAGGACTCCTAAACCTAGATATCAGGAGTCATGGGATGTAGACATTTTGCTAAAGTTCATTGAAAAGATGGGTGATAACAACAATATTAGTTTAAAAATGTTATCCTGTAAATTAGTTGCTTTGCTAGCTTTGACTTCTGCTGGTAGAGCCTCAGAACTTAATCAATTGAATGTGAAGTTTATGTCAAACTCTGAAACTTGCTTTTCATTTAAGATGTCTAAACCTACAGAGACTTGCAAACCAGGGAATCCTTTACAATCAATTGTGTTTAATGCATTTGACACAGATTCTTTGTGTGTTGTTAAATGCATTAGATCATACTTAGAAAGAACAAGTAGCTTTAGAGAAATTTCAGACAACATCGACAGATCTTGGTTGTTACTGAGTTTTGTTAAACCACATCACCCAATAACAACTAGCTCTGTTTCAAGATGGTTGAAAACTATAATGGCTGAAGCTGGCATTAATACAAATCAATTTAAAGCTCATTCTACAAGGTCGGCTTCAGTTTCAAAAGCATACTTTGCAGGGGTGTCAGTATCAGATATTATGCAACAAGCCCACTGGGCTAAAGAGAGTACTTTTGCTAGGTTTTATTGTAAACCTATACACAAGTCAGCTTTCCAACAATCAGTATTAAAAAGGTACTTGGGCTTTGAAAGAACACTGAGTATCTTATCGAGGGTTATGAAATGAAATTGTAGATTTCATAAGCACACGTAGTGTGTGCAATGGAATCCTAATTTCATGAATAACCTGAGATAAGATATGAAAGTGTTCCCACCCTCCCTTCCCATTACATTTTGTATTACATTGCATTGATTATTGCAGTTGATGTATTTACATCTTCATCTGATATATCTTTTCAGATCATGAATGGAAGAGTCTTACTGAAAGAAGAAAAAGAAATTTCTGTTAAATATTAGATAAATAAATGGTAGATTTCATATAGAATTTACTTTGTTTTAGTTTTCCTTACAATTGTAAGGATAAGGTCTACTCCCTCACCAATTCGAAGAATGATTGATTTTTCAATAGGAAACTTTTTATATGGCTATTGGTTACGTCACCTAGCGGCGAGTCAAGCGGAGAGAACACTTTCATATCTTATCTCAGGTTATTCATGAAATTAGGATTCCATTGCACACACTACGTGTGCTTATGAAATCTACAATTATTTTAAATACTAATTTAATGAATATATATATATATATATATATATATATATATATATATATATATATATATATATATATATATATATCCCTTACTTTTATTTGTATCGTTTGAATATTGAAAAGACTTGGACATGATTTAAATTCAAAATTTTCGACTTTATTTTCATAATTGATTTTTAAATAGTTGATAAATTTACCATGTTTGTTATAAGTATTCTGCTTCAGGTACATGTTTTAGTAATTTCAATGTTATTAAACCTTTGAGACTTTCAAAGTTTGGTCATATTCTAGGGACATTTTAGCAATGAAAAGAAAAACTATTCATATAGATAACAGTAAACTTATGATTATAAAAAAAAAACACGCGCTATCGACTTTAGAGATACTGATAATTAAGTTCTCCAAATTATATTGCAATCAAAACTATTATGTCGATCAATTATTTTTTATCGTTTTCATTTATATTGATGGCTTAATTGCCGACTAATTAAACTGCTTAGGCGAAGTCTGTGCATTTGTATATTATACACAATTATTGTCTAATTAATTAATGTACTTGGATATGTTCAGTATATAAAAACAAAAGCAACAACAACTTAGTTTTGTCAAGAACAAAAGCAACAAATGATACAAATGTTTATTGTATATAATTTATTTTATTGCATCCCAGAATATTTATTAAAGCTGTTATTTATAATTTTCACAGGGTACGTTTTCTCCAAGAGAAAACGTACCTGGTTACGTTCTCTCTTGGAGAAAACGTACTCTAGTAAATGGGTACGTTTTCTCCTGGGTACGTTTTCTCTTGGGTATGTTTTCTCTTGGGTATGTTTTCTCCAGCATTCATCTTAACTTTTAAATATTCTCTAAATAGGCTCACAGTAAATATATTCACTCTATACGTAATCATTCAATATTATTTCATTGAAAGTATATATTTTGATCGAGACTATCCCCGACTTGGATCTGCCAAAGCGTGTCCACCACCTTACTCTCATTATTGCTAATTCGGGCTTGTTTATCTAGAATGAAAGTAGGTTTTTGATTAATTTCACAATAATAACTTGTCAGATAAAATTTAATTGTAGCTTACGGACATCATCTCACATGTGTTGCAATACCAAAGGTGTAAGCAAGTACTCTGGTGCATGCACTTTGTAGTTTATTTGCAAAATGTATGCCTTACTCTCATTTTTGCTAATTCGGGCTTGTTTATCGAGAATGCAAGTAGGTGTTTGATTAATTTTACAATAATAACTTCTCAGATTAAATTCAGTAATAGCTTACGGACATCATCTCACGTGTGTTGCAATACCAAAGGTGTAAGCAAGTACTCTGGTGCAGGCACTTTGCATAATTTATTTGCAAAATGCCTAATTAATAAGTATAGATATGAAAGGAGGTCATAAGTATCCACTCTACGACCATTTGATGAAAAACGGTCTAAATTTGCATATTTAAGTTGTATTTTTGTCTCAAAAGAGGGTACCCTATTCTTAGAATAGGTTAAAAAAAACACAAATTCGCACAAGTCTATGGGAGAACAATAAAGATTTATTTATTCCAAAAAATATTTGTACATTTTTTTATCTAAGACAATTAATTTTTGAACTCCTACCCTTCTTCTAAAAAGAATATCAAATTTATATTCTACTTCTAAAACTGGGGAAAAAATTACAATTGCATTGTTCTGTTCTTGTATGCGTAAATTACATATAAACAACATGTAGTTAAGCATTGAATCATTTTTTGAAAGATATAAGAGAGGTTAAGCATTTGAACGTGTATGTGTTCGAGTACGTGTGACTAGAGGAATTCCCTAAGTTTTTTATACTGCGTAATTCTACAAGTTGTGCAAAACGTGTAGAATCAAAAGTACACGGAGATGAATACTTGTAGCATTTTTGAAATACAGACGTTGTTGATCTCAAACGTCGACTGTGCATTCATAGTATTATTTCATAAACAATAAGAGTAAACTGAACATGTTGGAAATGTTAAATCTAATTATTTTACACGTTCGCTTACACGTACAGTTTATCAAACGTACACCAAATTTTGGAACGTGTACGTGTAAACACACGTACACGTAGACGTAGACGTTCAAATGCTTAACCTCTCTGATGCCTCATAACTGCAGCGGTGTGTGCATATAAATTGAATAACGCGCATTAGCGCGTTATGAAAATGTGTTTGCACACACCGTTGCAGTTTTGAGACTATATCTTTCAAAAAATAATGATTTAATGCTTATATTTACATTTTTTACCTTCTTGCCTTGTACGCAAATGCGAATTATACCTAAAAATTACTGTATTAGCCTATGGGCAAGTTCAATTTAATGGAAGAGCCACAGTAACAGCCACAAGCGTGATCTTTGATTTTCATCTGTGACGTTGCACTTAACAGCGTTCAACGTTTGTGACGTCATAATTAAAACTTGTGATTTAAATTTTTAGTACCCTGTCTGTGTTATGGTGATTTCTACTACAGTTATTGCCGAGATCAAAGAGATGACGCGGACATTATTCTCCAATATACCACGAACGTCATCAGTAAATTATCAGATCAGAAATACCTATTTGTTTCGTACTGATCATGAAAGTACAACTTCAAACCGTAAAATGTTTTATAACCATGTCAATTTCACGTGTAAGTTCCAGTCAAAACAATGTGTATTGCCTCAAATGTTTATTTTTAAGAGATCAATGCGGCTGTTCCTAGGACCTCCCTAGCACATTTTCCCTGCGTGTTTTTACTTAAAATTTATAACATATAGTAGTAATAATCGTATTAAATTGCCCTTAAAATATAAGGAATATGATTCAAAGATATTTTATAAATAAGTGAAGAGTATTAAAAATCGAAAGAAAAATTCTGTCGTCTGCATCCGATTCCTTTGATCGATACACATGTAAACATTACTAACATAACCGTTGGGGTTACCCGGAACAGCCGTCAAAATGACCTAGATCGACTCTCTATAAGAGAAACGATCTGAAGAAATACTGGGCTGTTAGTAGAATAGAAATAAAGTTCTTGTTATCGTGAATGTTGTAGGATAACCTCCTCGGTCTCGAAATGTTGTTTAAAATATAAAAGCCTCGGCTAACGCCTCGGCTTTTATATTTCAAAACAACATTTCTCAACCTCGGAGGTTATTCTGCAACATTCACGAAAACTCGTACTTTATTTCTTAAATATCTGCAGTAGCTTTACAGGCAAAATATATGTGGAATGTAAATATGGTCTTTTAAATAACTGCAGTGTCTTTTCACACACTTTACATGCAAAAAATATTTGGAATGTAAATATAACCTTATATTTATCGCTTTTTCATCTATATATATCCACTTTCCGATGAACCATCTTTAGAGCAACTATCAGTGCCAGTGTAGAGCGAGGCTCACAATTTTAAAGTTGCACATCATTTCACATTAAATAACTAAAATATTTATTACTGAACGAATATCCAAATCTTGATTTAATGTACCTAACAGGACGCCGTCGATACTCCAATGGATCTTGAAGTAAACAAATGTGTCCTCCATTTAACTGAATATACATGATCCTTCATTAAGAACCCAGAATCAGTGGTTTGAGATTCATTAGGCAGTAAGTGTCTTTTTTATAATATACATCGACCTATATAAATAAAACAAAACTGACTATTGAACCAATGAATATATTTTGCATTGCTTTTGTCAAACAGCTACCACGTGACGTATCATGAAGATCAGTGGATAAATACCAAACAATCAGTTTCTAACGAAGAGAACATGGAAAATAACGGCAAATTTTGCGATTATTGCAATAGACAGGGAAATGTAAAGATGGCAACTTCCTGGTGTCCAGAATGCGACGATCGATTGTGTAAAAACTGTGTCAAGTTTCACCAAGTCAACAGACTTACTATGGAACACAGTGTGTACAATACTGCTGAGGAAAACCAGATAAGCAGCGTCAAAATTGACTTATTTTGCAAGCAGCATTCCAGCAATAAACTAGAGGTTTATTGTTTTGACCATGAAGAACCATGCTGTCTTATGTGTGCAACAATTATTCATAGAAACTGTGAAAAAGTAGGCACCTTAAATGACTGCTCTCAAAAATATGCAAAAAATATCCCAAGTATTTGTGCCGAAATGGAGAAACTTCGAAAAGCAAGCGTTGCAGAGATAGCCCGAGTAAGATGCGACATGGAATGTTTCAAGAACGAATCTAAAGATGTAGAGCACAGAATTAAAACTATGACCGCAAAGACGATCATTGCTTTAAAGGAAAAAGAACGAGTACTTCTTGAAAACCTTGAAAAAACGAAATTAGAACGGGAATTTATTTTGGTAAAAACCCTTGATGAATATTTGGATATTAGAAAAACGGTAGAAGACAGTATTCGAATTTTGAAGAAAAATGACCGACTGCCTAACATTGCATTCTTATTGGAGTTAATGCGAATTGGCAAAACTGTTCCCGAGATTCATATATACATCGAGGAACTACAAAAAAACTATCAAACATTTGTTGTAGATGTGCATTTTGATGATGCCTTTACATCAGTGCACTCGTCTTCCAATCCATTCGGAGAAATCAAATTAAAGACTAAGCACAAAATAGATTATCGGTCGGGGCAGCTTGAGTTGGAAAGGTCAGTGACTGTAGAAGGGAGTTCCTACCTTTCTGACGCCGATGTTATTGATGGTCGCTATATCGTTACTACATGTGAAGAAAGTAAGATGTTATATATTCTGGATGTAAATGGGAGACAGTTGTCGTCATTAAAACTGCGTGGATGTCCTTGGTCAATTGCAGTTTTGCAAAATCAATGTTTCTGTGTATCTCTGAGAGATCCTGGCTGCATATGTATATTAGAAATGCAAAAAAATCTTTCCATTACGACTCTCAAAGAGTTGAAAATGCCTCAAAATGTATGGGGTATTTGTGCTGTTGAAGACAAAATTGTTGCTTCTATCGAAACTCAAGGCCACGGTCAAGTGTTCAGATTTTATGACCACGAGGGTAATTACTCTGATGAACACAAAATAGCACAAGGGGAATCCCAATGCGGTACCTTGCATGCTACGACAAGCAAGTGTATATTATTTACTCATCCAAGCGGAAATTCTATCTTTTCAGTTGACCCTGACAATTCCGAAGGAGCTACCAAACTGTATAGTGGAAATAATATGAAATATCCAATAGGCTTGACTTGCGATCCAGAAGAAAATATCTATGTCGCCTGTTTCGGTTCCAATAGTATTCTCCAGTTTAATGGAAATGGGAAATTTCTCAGAGAGATTCTTCACAAAGATTTATCACTTCAAAACCCATATGGAATACGTGTTAAAGGATTAGGTGACAATATAAAACTGATTGTTACAACGATGGACAAATTGTTGATTTATCGATTCAATCAGTGACTGAAAATCACGAAAGGTCTTAAAGGAATTAATATGTTAGATTAATTTGAGTTTTAAAATATATAGCCTTAATAGACTATATGGTTTATAGTTAAGATTATTTCCTATTGATGAAAAAATTATCTTCGGTAAGCTTCTATGTCCCAAATTTCTTTCATATAATTAAATCATGTTTTAGTTTATGTGTTGTTCCTTCTTTTGCTTTGGTAGGCTTTAGACCAGGAATTCCCCTTTTTAAAGGAGGTGTGATGGGTCTGGTGTATACCGGGGTGTGTGTGTGTGTGTGTGTGTGTGTGTGTGTGTGTGTGTGTATATATATATATATATATATATATATATATATATATATATATATATATATATATATATATATATATATATATATACCATAAGCATCACACCTCCTTTAAAAAGGAGAATTCCTGGTTTATGGTCTGTGATAATAATTGATGCCTTAGATTATTTGATTATTTTTAGTTTGCAGGCAAAATGATGGACATTAAAATAATAATGTATTCATGAAACGTCTGTTAAGAAGTTTGTAGAATTTTCCATGCAATTTTTATTAAAAATAATTTCCTAACATATTCGAAAAATACTATTTAAAACAGATATGATTGTTGGTTTTATCTTAATCCTATAAATTCATCAAAAATGCTTCAGCTATCTAATGAGCGCAGAAAAAACGTGTGTTTACAGTTTATATTCTGCTAAACCGATTTGCTCAAAACTCTTGCTAACATATTTTAACCACAGGTTAAAATCCACTAGCTTTATAAACAGTGGTCAAGGTTTTGTTTAAATTATATACGTGAATTACGTCGATGACTACCAGAGTTAGTATCCGACAATGAAGAGCCTAGAGATTACTTTGTTAGTCCATCAAATATGGCCGCAATGAAAAGAAGTGACCTTGATTTCTACATGCAAGTGTCTTTTCCACCATCTGTACGAGTGCTCAAATGTTGTTCTTGTGCGTGTATGAGCTGTGTTGTACTTTTGCTGAGATCTTGATTTATATAAGCATTCTAAAATTGCTTTAGTGTATAATCATTATCAGAGTTTTTCTTTCATATGAATTTGAACAAAAATAACTATCAATACTGAAAATTCCTTCTGAAAAAAAATAGTATTAATATCCAAAACTTTCTTCAGTTAAAAAAATGGCAATTTTAAGGTAGTTTGTCTGTGATATTAATGACAACTAAAGAAAAAAGGCAATAATTTGACATTGTTATTCATTACTAAAATGTAAATGACTAGAATATACTTTCATATTGTAAACTTTGGATTTACAGGGCGGCAGTAAACATGACAAAACTTTAAAACATTACTCATTTGTCTTTTTATCTAAGACTGTGTACTGTCTTTGAAGAGACCGAATGGAAGTATTTTCGATTGATACATACCATTTCGAGCTCGACTAGGGCTACTTTAAAACATTACTCATTTGTCTTTATATCTAAGACTGTGTACTGTCTTTGAAGAGACCGAATGGAAGTATTTTCGATTGATACATACCATTTCGAGCTCGACTAGGGCTACTTTATGAACACATATGACAACGAAAGCATGCTGACGGCGAGAAAACCAACAGTCGCTTGAAAAATCTTTCAAAATTGGCAGCATTTACGGGTCCTCAGTAGTGGAGGGCCTTTTGTAGGTAAAAGTACCTTTAAGGGTGTGCTTATAAAACTTCTCGTATGTTTCTAGAAACAATTGACTTATACCTATAATATCGGTGTTTCGTGTATCGTTTGCCAAGATTTATATCAAACAACAAGCCAGAACCCATGTTTAATCACTAGATAGATAAATGGCTTAACCCATCTCTGTAGAATGGATAACTTCAGCCAGAAGTTAGCCATTGATTTAATTACTGAGTATTTCTTTTGAGTAATATACATGTAATTTAAACTGACCAAAATTTAAAGATAAAGATGGCGTATTTTAATTAAATAACATTAGCAAGATGTAAAATCTATCTATTATCCTCCTTGCAATTTCGAATAAAAATTATTCAATTTTGTACCCTACAGGGCACCATCAAAACTGATCAGAATGGCGACGGCGAAAACACTTGAAAATGAGTTGATAGTATGTCCTATTTGTTTTGAGATATTTCAGGATCCTAAGTCATTGCCGCAATGTATGCATACATTCTGTAAGTCTTGTATCAAATCTTATCTATTGTCTTCCGTAAAAGGTAAATCACGGAACAAAACTGATTTCAATTGTCCTGTGTGTCGAAATTGTTATCATGTAACAAATCCTGACGACTGGATAAACAACTTACCAGTCTTCAGTTCAACCTATGGAGAGAAAATGGAAAACAAGGTACAAACATGTGATTATTGCAAAAGGCAGAATAAATCACAACCGGCAATATCTTGGTGTCCGGAATGTTGTGACAGACTATGCGCAAACTGTGTCAATTTTCACCATGTGAACAGACTAACTATGGATCACAAAGTGTGTGATATCGCAGAGAAAGACGAAATGTGTAGCCTCAAAATTGACATGTTTTGCCAGAAACATTCCAGCAGAAGACTAGAAATTTATTGTTTTGATCACGAAGAGTCTTGTTGTCTAATGTGCGCCACAGTTTCCCATAGAAAATGTGAAAACGTCAGAAGTTTGGATGAATGTGCTCAAACATGCACTGCAGATACTGGTATTAGATGCGTTGAAATGGTAACGTTCAAGAGAACATGCGAAACGGAGATAGCCCGAGTCACAAGTGACATTGAGCGTCTAAAAAGGGAATCAAAAGATGGAGAACACGTTGTTAAAAGTACGACTGAGAAAATCATCAAATTGTTAAAGGATGAAGAGCAAAACTTTCTTGATAACCTAAGAAAAACGGAGAAAGAACAAGCAGGTCGTCTGGGAAAGACTTTAGATACATATTTGGACATCAAACAGAAAGTAGAACAATTTATTCAAATTCTACAGAAATCAACTCAAATACACAAAGGATCGCTGTTTTTAGAATTAAAGCGAATGGAGAAAATTGTTCCCGAACTCCATTCTGTCGTAGAAAAGCTACAACAAAGCAATCAAACATCTGCTTTGGAGGTTCACATCGATGAAGCTGTGCAAACTTTTTATTCATCTTTCAAAAAATATGGCGAAATTAAAATCAGAAAGTTAAGGCAGCTTGTGTGGGAGAGATCAGTACCTGTAGAAGGTAGTTCGAGTCTTACTGACGTAGAAGTTATTGATGGTCGCTACATTGTAACCACTTGTCAGAATGCAAAAATGGTATACATTTTGGATAAAAATGGAAACCAGTTGTCTTCATTACGTCTGCCAGGATCTCCATGGGCTATAGCAGTATTGCAAAACCAATCTTTCTGTATATCATTGCGAGATCCTGGTCGAGTCTGTATCATAAAAATACATGAGAATCTTTCAGTTACGATTTTAAAAGAGTTGGAAATGCCTCGCAATGCATGGGGCATTTGTGCTATTGGGGACAAATTCGTAGTCTCTATCAAAAGTCAGGGAAAAGGTCAGATATTCAGATTTTATGATCGAGAATTGAATTATTTTGAAAGACAAGTATTTCAAGGGGCATCAATATGTGGTGCAATACTAGCTACGTCCATGAGGTCACTTCTATTTACGTACCACGACGGAAACTCGTTATTTTCAGTTGATATTAACAATTCAAAGCCGGCCACTAAATTGTATCATGGGAATGATATGAAATCACCAATTGGTCTTGCATGTGATCCCGAAGGATATATTTATGTCGCCTGTTTTGGATCCAACAATGTTCTCCAATTCAATGAAAATTTGAACGTTGTCGGAGAGATTATTCAAAAGGATTCAGCAGTTCAGCGCCCATATGGAATACGTGTCAGAAGGCTAGGCGAAGACATGAAATTTATTCTTACAAGTGGGGAGAAATTGCTTCTTTACCATTTCATGCAATGATTCGATGGAAGTTCAAAAAAGTTCAATGGAACAGTAACATAATGGCCCTCAACATCATATCTTATTTTTTCTTGGCAGCGTGTCTTGCTTCGCCAACTTGTCTGGTTTTAACTCAACCAGCGTATTAACTCATTAGTCTGGTTAATCACACGTCTTGACTGAGATTTGAAAAAATGTATTTTGACACTTTTTTCCAAAAAAAAATTAGTAAGTTGTATAATTTCCTTGGTCCTTTGTATAGTTAAACATTTTGTATGGAAGTAAAAATTCGTGAAACTTTTTTACCTTATTCGTGTTGATAGAAAAGTTTCATTTTATAGAACATTTTGGTTCAATATTAGCTGTCTTTCAAGAGGAATGGAAGTCTTTATTTAAAGTGGCATGGTCACGATTTGGGTTAAACTCTATTTTTATGTTTTTATTATTTACAATGCTTTAGAAATGCATTTCTAATGATCAAATAAAATTTGAGATTCATTTGTAGATTTATAAGCAAGATACAGGGCTCACAATTCTTTGTCATGTAAACAAAGCTTGTGCCCTGTTTTTGTTTACATAGGTTCAAAATACCAGTAAAAATATTTTTCCAGATTATTTGTCTATTTTTTTTAAATTATTTTAAGTATAGAAAAACAGTTCCTAACGTTTAACACATTCGTTTTAGGTTTAAAACTGAAAATGTAACTTCAACGTTCAAAATGTAAACAAACGTTTTGTTTACATAGCGAAGAATTCCATGCTCTGTAACTCGCTTATAACTCAACAGATGACCCTCAAAAATCGGTTGCCTGTGTAAAATGCCTTTCTGGAGCATTGTAAATATTAAAATCGGGAAAAAAATTGACCAAAATCGTGACCATGCCCCTTTAAGCAATAAAATGCTTTTTTGTGATTCATGCTGGATATAAAGGTAATGATATTGCAGAAAAAATGTACATGTACATTTTAGTCTGCAATGATTGCTACCTTTATAACCCGCATGAGGCATCATCCAAACAAAAACAAAAAACATTTCATTGTCTATGTAAACGTTTATCTGCTGATCATCAGGTTTTTGGCACACAGGTTTTGGCACCACGACACAGGTTTTAATATTACAGTAAACGTGTGTTTGTGTACATCAGATGATGTAACAGCAGGTTCCCAGGTCTATCTGCTGGTATTGATTGATGCAAATAACAGAATTGCATTTCATTTTTATGCAAAATGTAGAAGCCGTTAAAATTAATACAATGTATGTTTGTTTGAAATGCATTTCGGCGCGCAACCTTCATTTAATAGCACAGCGTGATCGCCAAATCATGATAGGCTATCAGTTTACATTGGGAGTCTTTTTGCTCATAAAAATCTACCTAATATTTTGCTAATTCCGTCCCAGCTAAGACATCACGCTAATAAGCTTGTGTTAACGTAATTTTTGCAATGTAAATAAAATAGTGTTTGAAAATGATTTTTTACTTATAGTTCCCTTACTTCTTAATCCAGCATGTGTTCAACGAAGAAATCGTTTAGAGATACATGTAAAACCCTAAGATTTGAAAATTGCATGAAGAATTTAATGCATGATTCTAATTGTTTTCAAAGAATTCGCGTATAAATAAGGTTAATCAGTCCAAAACTAGGGCACATTTTTGTGCGCAATAAATACACATTTTTTTCAATGGGTTGCACTGTAGCTCCCAAGTCGTTCGTTCGATTTTTTTTCAGACCGGGAGCTACAGACCTGCAGCTAGCTTTACTTTTTTGGCTCCTCCATCCAAAAAACTTATTTATTTTTGACGATATTATGATAATTTTAACACTCATGTAAATTTTATGGACATTGATAATCGAAGGCGAGATATTAATTTGTTGAAAAATGTTAAAACAGTGAAATTAAGACGTCTTTACATGTATATGAATAAAGTAAATACTATCGTTTGAATGTTGCATAAATTGTAGTGCTGAGTATCAAATGCATCAAATACTTGTGATCTACCCGGAAAAAATAATGACAACAAAGATTAAATTTCATATAAGTAATGCGCAATAAGAGCCATTTTAACAAGGCCTTTGACTTTCAGTAGGATGTCGTATCTATTTCTTGTGTCGAAACAAGTTAAAATGACGCGAAATATACACCGACTGCGTACTTTTTACTCAAAGCCAAACAAATCTTGTTGATTTCAAAGAGCAATGGCTGAATGTCCAGCAACGAAATCAGCAACGACATGCCTACGTCACGTTGCCGATTGACACAACTACCCAAAGTCCAAGCTCTTGTTAAAATGGTTCTAACAAAAATTAGCCTTGAAAAACGGCGGGATACGTATATATTTATTGTAATTCACAAGGCATGGAGAAGAAACTGTGATCAAATTTAATTTTACTTGCTCTGTCAATATTATTATAGCCGTGAATAAACTCCTTTCTTTGACAATATTCAAAGTTCACTTAATGGAAGTTTGAGAAGCGGTAGCGGATGCAGAACGTCTAATTTTAATTAGATTGGATATAGACACCTGCCATTCATGTTAGAAAATGAAAAAAAAGAGTAAAAAACGTCATAAACTAAATATAACAATGGTAAAAATGTAATACCTACACAACAGAAATACCCAATGTCACGAAGAGGTCAAATTTTTGTAAAGGGGGATTTATATCATTTCTTATGCATTATTAATCAAGGCGTTATATTATCAGCTGATTTACGACACTATTTCAAGGTATACTATAGTAAGCCACGTTGAATTCATATAGTAGCAGAGCTTGTTTGGGGAATTTTTCTAATTAGAATCATATTATACTCACCTCTTGTTATGTCAGAGAGTCTTTAATTTACGAAGGGGGTCGGGTATCTTCTTAATGACATTGCTGCTCAGGTGAGCAATGTGGTCTGGAGGCAAGCTCATTGGCATCTAATTAGTCATCAAATACGATTATACACTGCTACCATCACTAAGTTGTTCGCTTTGTTCACTTTGGTTATGTAAATGGACTTTACTGGATATAACGTCAGAATAGAGTGACCCGTTTTTGTTGTTGTTTTAAATATTCTAGCTGGTCATGCATGCAGGTGTTTGCATTGATAATTCTTTTATTAAATAATTGATAGGACCAGTGGCATCGAAAGCAAATTGAAAGTGGAGGGGATAGACAAAAAAAAAAAGGAGGGGGGGGGGGGGTAAGCCCCCTCCTCCTATGAGAAATATAATGCTACTTGTATTTCAGGTATTTTGATTAATTTTTGTTTGTGAATAATTTATTTAGGTTTATGTTTGCTTGATTGTAAATGAAGAAGTCCATCTAATCGACATCAAAACGAATGTGGGTTTCGGGTATTGAGAGCGAGTTGTTAATGGGGCGAGTTGTCTTGCACCCAATCGACGTAATTAACATAGTTTCGTATGTTCTAATATACAGTTCAAAATACTAAAAAGGTAAAAAATATTTGTGATCTTGAATTTTAAATTCTTTTGTCTAACTGTGAAAATGATATCAAATAAAATTTTATACGAAAATAATGTTTATCAAAAGAAGAATTCCATAGCGCGGCAAAACAAAAATGGCTGCAGACATACAATGTTTTTAAAACAGCAGTTTGTCGCTACGCACAGTCACTGTATGAACAATGAGTACCAGGAGAGGAAATGATCCTGAAACAATAACTTTGTTACTTCAAAAACTATGCCTGAAAGTAACAGGATTATCAGATGGTAATGTGCTAAAAACAAACTTGGACATGTTTTATTTTGAACTTGAAAAAATGTGTGTTGGGCATTTAATTTCATCAAGTGGAAGAACATGATCGATCTTTTTATATTTTAACGTATTTAACTGTAATTTTGAGTTACTATAGCAAAACAAAACGAGAGAGAAAGAGAGTAGATCATTTCATAATGACACAGACACTGGAAGTTAATATAAATAGATTTGAGATCTATTGTATGAGTATGTACATACTGTAGTAGTTGGGGCTATATGGACTGTGGATATTGGCCTGGATAGCTCAGTGGTAGAGCTCCTGACTTAGACTAGAGTTGCAGGGGTCCCGGGTTCAATTCCCGGTCCAGCCATGTTTACAATATATATTCCTCCTTTCCTATTACATTTGGTGCCGTGACCTGCCCCTGGAACTGACAGGTTAACTCCTGCCAGGGGAAGAACCTGGGTGATCTTCGAGGGGGAAGATCATTTAAGGAGGGAGGAATGTAGTAGTTGGGGCTATATGGACTGTGGATATCGGCCTGGATAGCTCAGTGGTAGAGCTCCTGACTAGAGTTGCAGGGGTCCCGGGTTCCATTCCCGGTCCAGTCATGCAGTTTTCAATATATATTCCACCTTTCCTATTACAATACAATATATTTACATTAACTTACAGTGCCCATGTACAGTAGCATATATAATTGAAAATAAAAGTTTTTGAATATAAACCAATTAAAATGAATAAATATTGTATCAGTACTGTAAATAAGACTGCCATCAGATAGCATAATAGGTAGATCATCTGACCTGGGATTCAGGGGACCCAATCTATGAATCTTGTTTTGATCAATCATATCTCTCATTTTGTTACAAGCCCTGTCACAATAACTACTGCACTGCCCTATTACAGGAAAATGTAAAATGGGTCTATAGTTAAGGTTCTGTTGGTAGATTATTTTACATTATGACATTTGAAGATAAACAATTGCTGATGCATCATTTCACCAAACTATACTGGCGTGCGACCAGTTCTCGCCGAGTACCATTTCTCGCCAGTACATTGTGACATCATTTTTCGTCTATAATTTTATGTGTTGATAAAATGACGTCACAATGTACTGGCAAGAAATGGTACTCGGCGAGAACTGGTAACGCGCGCCAGTAACAATTTACTGTGCAAAAGAACAGTATAACAAGCAACACTCTCTTTAGAGTATATAAATATTCCAAATGAGATCTAAATTTTTATTAATTTGCAAAAATATTGTAAAAATGTTTTTATAAATTCACTTATTATGTATTCATTGAATGTGACAATTAACTTTGGCAAGTAAGTTTATCTTAACCCTACATTTTGTGTGATTTTTCCACAAATAGTTTATGGTATTTTTTTTGAGGGATTAATCTCCAAAACAGTAGGGTTACAGAAAATTTGTTGGCCAAAGTTATTTGCTCTTTATGTATATTAATGCAAATATATTTTTTTAATGTTCCCAACCTATTTAATGTACTTGGGCGTTAATTTTTCTATATTTTCAAGTGTAAATAAAAAACCTAATTATCTAAAATAGCAATCAAGATAAGATTTAATTTATATTTTAGGAAAGCCATGGTTAAATATATGTGATCAAATCTTATTCTGTTAATAAGACCTGGTTTTATATGAGGTATTTTTGCAATTTTTATTCAGATGTGTATATTTTGTGGATTTTTGTTGTTTTCAGAAGCTGTTAGACCTCTTCTTCAGCATTCTCTCAGAATTATTACAAGGTAAACTTATACAGATCTATTAAAATTCTTGCTTGAAACTTTTTTCAGCATAAACATTCAAGTTTTTCTACCATGTACCTATTCAGGAAAAATGGTGTCAATGTAGAAAACATTTCCTTAAGAATTTTTTGCTATCATGACACATTGTCAACCAATATGCTTTCCATGACACATGTCATTTGTTATTTAAGATTGTGATTTTTAAAAGAAGTAAACAATTAAGAGAACTTGCACAATGTTACATATCAATATCAAAATATGATGATGTAACATTCTTTTGATTAGCAGTTAGATCTGGAATTGTGTCTCAGAATTGTAAAGAGCCCCCCCCCCCCCCCTTTACAAATTCTGAGACACAACTCCATATCTAACTGCTAGTTAGTGTTGAAATGTTGACTGTAACCTGTTGAATAAGGGAAACATTTCTTTTTGTCTTCTATCAACAAGTTTGACAGCTTATGCTTATGAACAATCCAACAAGTGTTTAGATGTAAGCAGTTAAGTTTAGATTTTGTTTTTTCTTAAGATAAACACTAACAAATTTAAAGCCTTTCAATTATTCATATATTTTAATCCTTCTGTTTATTTAATTGATGGTTTTGTATTTTTATTCCTTTTGCTAGTAATTATGAATCAACTGTTGATCATGATGAATTTCAAGTGGCTGAGAAGATCAAAAGACGACGTAAGCGTTCATTTATTATATCACATAAACTGTAAATGTGATTTTGAATTGAAATATGTTTATTTCATAATTTTCATTTCACACAGCATTAGTACATTCCAGTAGAATTTACCCTGATTGGTAATAGTTTTATTCAGTTGATCTTTAAATTACAGTTGTCAGAAAAGGAAAAGAAAAGGATGCAGTTGTGTTTCTTGAACTCCATCGTAAACTTCAGGCTCAGGTAATTAAATGGCCGAAAGATTTTGTTTGAAATGGTTTGGACTTTGGAGAATCTTTTGTATTGGCATCTTAGTCATTCAAGCAAAGAAATATAGAAGTGTTGTAAAACTGTGGTAGATGTAATTTAATGGGTTTATACTTTAATCATCCTTTTAACAAAATGTTAAAAATGTACACCCTAGAAAATTAATTTCACTGTTGAGTTTATATGTGTTTCATTTCATTGTCTTGTTAACAAATACTGATACAACAGATAGATGGCTAGTTATGTCTTGATACTCGAGATCAAATCAGACTGCTAAATTCTCTGAAATGTCAGTCATTTTAATTTTGAATTTTTATACTTTTGGACCCCAGGTCCTGACATAAACATCATAAGATATACATATTTTGCAATTCATTTTACTAAAGTTTGTTTTAGGAATTAGAAAAATGTTCTTTAAGGGTGTTGGCTTAAAGCCTAATTTTATTGTTCGTTAAGTATCCTTCACACCTTTGGCGGCTTTGGGAAAAAAGATTGTGTACAAGCCCGAAATTTTATATTCTTCAGAGATATGGAATTCTATGCGTTTGACTCGAAAATGATAGAAAAAAGATTGAAAGGGGGGGGGCATAACTTATCTGATCATGGTATTTTGATTATTATTGTTTGCAGGGTGTGATAAAGAACAGATGGGCTGTCCTGTACCTTCTGATGTCATTGAGTGACAGCTCTGTCAAGACCAGCAGAGACAGGGTCAGAAATTTAGTACAACTTTACTTAATAAACTGAAATTATAGAATTTTTTCCGTAAAGTCTTGGGTATATTTACTGCATTGCTTTTAAAACACCCTTCGTTCTTGATTTGAATCCAAACAAGGAATTGTTTAATCAGGACTGTTGATGATTTATCTGATTTGGAATTTACTTAACATGCCATTTGCATCACTTATAGTCACTGGGCCATAATTTTGTCTGAGGAAAAAAATATCTGATGACCTGAACTATTTAACTTGGTTTCTATTTTCTTTGACACAAAGAAAATTCTATTTTCTCTGCTTTGACTTGCGGTTCAAAAATGTGTAATATTAGTAAGATATCTTTTCATTATTCACTGATATATTTAGTAGTCTTAAGAAAAGACTTTATAATAACTTGGTAACAATAATTATCATAGCAAGATGCTCTTAAGATTTTATCTTTTCATTATTCACATACTAGAAAAGACTTACCGTATATACTCGTCTATAAGTGTTGTTCGCCTATAAGTCGGTTGTCTTTTTTCAAGTTTATTTACAAGATTTTGCCATTGACCCTCTTATAAGTCGGTTATCTTTTTCTGGATAATCAGTCTATAAATTCTCAATCAAATTAACATATTTTATCAAGCAAGACTATATTCTAGATAAAATGTATTGGTGTTTGACCCCTCTGTCATCATTTCTAGATGCATTTTAAAAGTGTTGTGTTCAGTTATATAAGACATCTATCCTGGAATAATAACTTTCGATTTTGGATGCCATTTTTTTTTTTATTAATACACTTGGTATTAGCTCTAAAACTATTTAAAATACTGTTGAAAATAAAATTATAGTGATTTTGATCCCCTGTTGACTGATTAAGATAGTATAGCCCGTTTTAAAACTGGTGTGTTTATAGCTCGTGTTGTTTTAGGTGACATGCCACCTACAGCCACCAATATAGCTATTATCTCCTCAGGTGAAATTAATTATGAATAATTATAAAACGATCTTTATTTTTTTTAAACAGACCAGCATTTAATTTAGTGTTTAATTTTTAAGTATTAAACAGAAATTTCTGTTCTGTAATCCAGCTAGATCGCTTGTAGACACCATGTTTTTTAATAGTTTTCTGTAAACAGAGTTATCTTTCTTGAAATTTGTAACTTTCGATTTTGGACGCCATTATTTTTTTTAACACTCATTACAACTTGATTATAGCTCAAAAACTAGTTTAAATGCTACTGGAAATAAAATGACAGATATTTTATCCCATACTGACCGATTAGGGTTGGTAATAAATTAGCACCTTACACTCAGTGTTGGCTTGTATTGTCTTTAGTACAGTTATACCTACAGCTATTATCACCTCAGGCGTAAATAATTGCCTGCTTAAATAAAAGATCCTATCAAATAAACCCTGTTTATATTTATAAGAAATACAGTTGAAACTTTCAATGCATTTATTAATGTATTTATCTTTTTAGTAATTAAAATATAAACATGTCAAATATAGGGATCACAAGTCAAAAGTTGGAAGCAAATTGGCACCCAAAAACGAAGTTTTACCCAGTGGAAAAATTATCTGATTGTATGTCATGCCTATAAGTCGGACACCTACTTTTTGTTCAAATTTCTACTCCCAAAATACAGACTTATAAGCGAGAATATACGGTAATAATAACTTGTAGCTAATAATAATTTTTGTAGCAAGTTGGACTGAGTAGCACCCTTTTTGCTGGGAATCTAGCGGGGCATGCTACGTCAACCCCGTTTCACCCAGCGGCAAGAGGGCATGCTGGGAATGGTGACATCACGAGTCTCCATAGTAACACCACACTCCAGTCGGGTCACACCTCGGGAAGTAGTGGCATCAGCAGTATTCATGGTGAAATTCATAGCAATGACCCAACTCCTATACCACATTCATATATGCCATTGTAAGTGTGCATGTACATCTGCTTCAAATCATTCTTGCAGGCTTATATAAATGAATTTATAAGTTCAGGCATTGTGGGGATTAATAGTTGTAATCTTCTTCTTTTAGACCTTCACATACAGACATGGATTCTTACCGTGACAGCACTAGTGTAGGTCTGCGTTTAGCTTCCACCTTGTCAAGTGACAGAGGTCAGCAACAATCTATTAATCATCATATATTTGCAATGATCAAAAATTTAAAAAAATCTGAGAATTCCATGGCTCAGTCCATTACGAGATAAATATTGATGTGTCCTTTTTTCTGGGATTTTAGGTTCCTCAACAGCTGTGGTTCCACACAGAGGCCGAACGTCAAAGAAGACTACTATAACTGTTCACAAAAATGATCAATGTACGTAACTTTAAAGGTTAATGAAGTCATTGAACTGAATGGGTATTATGAATTTATTCAATTGTCAATACCAAAAAAAAAAAAATCTTTATTCATTTAGACTGTATTTCTTCCAAGTTTCTTTTAGGGGAATTATTTTTAAATTGATGCTTACTAAGCATTATATATCTTTTCTTAATCCTTTGAATCATATGGTCCTGAAATGATACACATTTGTTTCAGCATCAGAAGAGCTGCCAGAAGCTGTGATAATAAGGGACCTGGTGTATGCTTTTCAGGGGATAGAGGGCAGATGGATTAGATTTGATCCCACAAAGGAAGGCTACAGAATTAATCACCAGGTGACTTGATGCAATATAAGATTCTTTACCACCAAAACAAACTTTTACTTGAATTTATCACTAGGGTTCATGATGGTTAAAAGTTCAATAATTGAAGTGACTTTTACAGGCAGGTATTCCTAAGGCTATCAGACAACTGGTCAGCAAGCTAGCTGAGTGTGGGTGGCTGTTCAACAAAACAAAGACATATGTGGAAAACAAAAGTGCTGACAAGACATTTGGCTTGGTGGGAAAAGTGGGTAAAAGCTTGCATAGTAAAAGACAGACTGTATATTCAAAAAGAAATTTATTTATGCACATGTACATGTAGATTGAAAAATTAAAAAAAAAAAAATTATGTTGCATTATATCAATAAAAAAGTTTATAAGATACACTAAATCTTTTGATGTTGAGAAAAGTAAAAAATTTGAGAAAATCTGAAAAGTGCATGTATATGTGCTTTATAGTGTACCTGGTATATCACTGTCTGCATTGTAACACCATTATTGTGTTGTAGAGTTTTTGTGCTGCCTTGCATGAAGAATTGACAGAATATTACAGACTTATTGCAGTGTTGGAAGGACAGGTATATCTTATTGTATTTGTGTACTAGTATATTGATCAGTATTCTTAATGATAGAAAAAAACCCTATAAAACACTGTCAACCAAGTTTGATCATTCCTGACACCTTAGTTTCCTTCTTTTCCTGTTTTAAGTGACAACAAATCTTCCCGATATCTTTGAAAATAAATTTTCTTGTGTGATTAAAAAATCTGTTTACAGTACTTAATGATTGAAATGAAAACATCACATATATAGTATCCTATTGTGTTTCAGATACTGAGTGAGGGGGATAGGAATGATGGGCATGGTCTGTCCCTGAGACAGCTTGTGCTGTGGACGTTTGATCCCCTACAGCGCCTTAAGTGCTTGGCCACCATTGTTGATGTGTGTCGGGGGAAGAAGGGAGGGGCACTAGCCTCAGCCCTGTATTCCTATATGCAGCATGGTGACCCGTTTGTGCAGTCTCTGATTCAACACATACTGAACATGGTAGGCTATTATACAATGTGCTCCATTTTACATGCATAGTATACATACTGCCAAGCCCCACAGTCTGTCAATACGAAAATTTTACTTAAAGATAAAAATGAAAATTTCCATTATATACAATTAAAGAATAAAATTATTACATATGAATGTGTAATGATGACATCACCATCAGCAAAACGGATAATTTAGATTCATGTTGATGTGCACATCCATGCATATTGGAAGTATTTCAAATTACCAAACAAGTATTCTTTTTAATGATATCAAACTAAGAACTGAGCTTTAGAAACTTGCCACAACAAATCTTTCAGATAGATGAATATTTACATGTAAATTGCAAGCTTCTCGGACTAATAAATGAACCCTCTTTTATGATATGAGAGATTGAGAGCTAAGCTGTGGTAACACTTGGTCAACAGGTAGCACAGCCGATCTACATTGGACTGGTCAGCTGGATGTACGACGGGGAGCTGGAGGACATGCATGACGAGTTCTTTGTGGCCTCTGATCCGACCGTGAAGAACGACAGGCTGTGGCACGATAAATACAGTCTCCGTAAATCCATGATACCCAACTTTATAACCAGGGAACAAGCTAACAGGGTACTACTTATTGAAGCAGATTCAACATTGATATAAAAATAAAAACCAAACAAGTTTAAAAAATGTTGCTTTCATTTTAAAAACTTGAAGAGTTAGTGTCAATTGACCACTGGGTGTTGACCTTTAAAATCTTTCATTGGTTATGGTATTGTTGTTACTGATTTCAGTCATATACATGTATTTATTCTTTGTTTCTCTTTTGAATGTAGATACTGCTGACCGGCAAGTCCATCAATTACTTGAGACAAGTTTGTCAAGACCGCACACCAACCAAAGGGAGACAAGTCATCACCCACATGGACTCTAGTCAAGGTATTTTGACCAAACAGTTCTGTATAGAAATTGACAGGTACTGCTAACTATTAAGTGTCATTATTATTAGCATTTTATTTTATTTTTAAATTGCAATTAATTTGAGAGTTTCTCAGTAATAATTCTTGAGAAAAAAAGTAGAATCTCGCATACATACATGTGCAAGGTATGGTTTACAATAAATATATGTTTAGATACATATATTTCATAAGAATGTAGTAAGTAAACTCCTGCCTCTATGCTCATTGGTTTAGATGACATGATTGACTTTTTATACCCCCGCAAACGAAGTTAGGGGGGTATATTGGTTTCACCCTGTCCGTCCGTCTGTCTGTAGACGCAACTTTGTCCCCCCTATAGAATTTTTTATTACTGCATGGAACAGTTTGAAAATTTGTACATATGTTGAACACCATCTGAAGATGTGCACCTGCAATTTTTTTTAAGATCAGACAAAATTTAATGATTTTATGACAGTTTTCATTTTCCTTATTCTATATATTGTACACTAATGTTGAAAAGTAAGGGAGGTAATCCTTACAGATTTTATAAATTAATTAATAGAAAACAATATAAAATATATTTATATAAATACATCCAGATGGAGTTTTTTGTCTTTATGTCTTAATTAATAAAAAAATTTTATAAGTATTCTATCAACTGACAATGCAAAGTTTTTGTTTGTCAATGATAAATTCTTAGGAGCTAATAAGAACATCAAAGACAAGTGTGGCTGAATTCATTTGTCCCAAGGGAGCCATTATCTGAGCCATGGTTCAGATGGAGCATGTGTTTAGGGGAAATTGATAATCTGTAAAGTGGGTGATGGTTTTGGGGCTATTTTAAAACTGTTTCATGTAAACCAAAAGGTCTATCATTATAAGGAAATAAATAATATAATTATTAATGAAGAAGTTAAACTATTTTTAGAGGTTGTTTAAATTTATTAGTCAAGTAAATTGATGAAGTGACCCTATTGGGCATTAATTTAAATGAAATTCAAAATTACTGATATGATTGTAGTGTTTTGGCAATTTTAAAATTGTTTGTAATATTAAATTTTCTTTTTTTACATATTTTTACATAGTATGGTAATTATGGTAATGTTTTGGGAGTTTATTAAATTTAACAACTTCATCAAAGAAAATCATAGTCCTATGGGATCAATTTTCTGATATGGAGTTCCATTGTGCCATAGGAGAAAGTGAGGAAAATTTGAAACAACTAATTGCATCTGTCAAGACTCTTATTAGAAAGATATTGAAAGTTTTATCAACAGAAGAGCATTGCTTGGCTACCGGTATTTCTATTCACTGCAAAGGGAGGGGTTATTGTCATTTTGTTGGTTTTTCTTTAAATCAATTAAATTAAAAAAATATATCATCAAATTATTCAAATACATACATTTGTAAATGTATTGCTGTTATAGATATGTATTTACAGTGAAATTCTGACAATTTTGATTTTAATTTTTCTTTGTTAACTAATTTTTTTTTTTTTTTACAATTCTAGAAATTTTTTTTTGTATGTGTTCCAAACCTTTATTATTCAATTCAATTATTTGTCCCATTTGAAATTAGCCTAGCGGGGGTATTAGTCCCATTAGGACAGTTCTAGTTATCTTTAGAGAACTGAAAAGGTTACAGAACAAAATATTTGGTAGAGTAAATTTAAAGATCAACAAGACCACTATCGCTTCTTAGTTGTAAATGTCTCAAAATTCCTGATGGAGTTGTTGAAGGTTGACTCTGTCTGTTGCAGCTGATGTGATGTTTCGTCAGGACACCACCAGTGAGTTCCAGCACATGGTGGACCGAGTGTACAAAGAGACAAGTCGCCACCTACTGGACGTCCTGAACACCAAGTACAAGTTCCTGGAGCACTTGAAGGTCAGAGGAACATCAATTGCAGAAAGGAAACAAATGTCTGTTTTTATACATGCATGTAACTGTAAACCAACATTGAGTGGCATGTAAGAAGCCTTCACAAGATTCGCTATAGAATTGTCTCTGTGAAACAGTCTTTTACAATTAGTATTATCTTCATGAACCATTTTAGCACCCAGTATTGTAAAGCAAACAATAAAGTTATCACTTATAAAATTTGGTCTATGGTATATGTACATATATATTTATCTATATTATAGTATATATTCATGTATATAATTTAGCTAAAAATTGGCCATCTTTCATTGAAATTCAAATGATGGGGTATACAGTAAAACACGCTTAAAACGAAGTCCCAGGGACGGGCAATTTAACTTCGTTATAAGCGTAATTCGTTATATCCGTCAAGTTTACAACATGAAATAGAGACTTGGGGAATAAAATTCACTTCGCTGTAAGCGTCAATTCATTATAAGCGTGTTCGCTATAACCGTGTTTTACTGTATATTGTGTCTCACTCTTTGTTCAAACTCGATTGCTTTAAAGTAGGAATGTATAATTATGATATGGTTATGTCTTTTCTTATGAAATGTTTAAGAAATAATGATAGGATGAAATGAACACTTTAATATTTATATTTAATACACTTGACAGGCTATGAGGAGGTACTTGTTGCTAGGACAAGGAGACTTTATACGACACCTCATGGATTTATTGCTGTAAGTATTAAAAGTTACAGGCTAAGGTGCACAGTTTTCAGAAATATTGTTGCCCATTTTGATAATTCTAGCATTGTTCTGCATTCTTGAGATGAAAATGGTCTACAGTGGTTTCATGAATATTGATGGCATCAAATTTCATGAATTAGGTATACTGTAAACTGCTTCTTATTCGCGTGTGAGAAATTTTCGGGCGGTTAGCGAGAGCCTTGTCGTCGCGAATATTTATTGCATTTTTCACAGTTTAAAGGATACATAAATTTTTGGACAATGGTCCTTCTAGAATACTACGATGAACAACTGATATCATGGATTGACTCTATGGGAAAAAAATCTGCAAAATTGGTTTTCAATGAATAAAGATTAAACCACAGTATCAGACTTTCATTAAACCAATCATATTACAGAGATGATCTTGCCAAGCCGGCCAGTAACCTGTACCTTCACAACCTGACTGGGATACTGGAGACCGCCATCAGAGCCACCAACGCTCAGTTTGATGACTCGGACATACTGAAGAGACTGGATGTCAGGCTACTAGAGGTAGGATCTTGGTCGGTTGCTTTCAATATGATGCCTGTTTCTTGCAGTTTGAGGATAGGAGATGTGAAATGCTTCAGTCTGTGTTGTAGTAGTTTAGATCAGGTTTTGTAAATTTATCACAAGAAGTTCAGGTTTAAATATTAAATGATGGTCTAAAGAAAAAAAACTTTTAAAAGGGATTTTAGATTTTACTTGTGTTCTTATTAGACTAATCAAAAGTTTGTATTTTGAATAAATATTTATGTGGTGAACTTCTTTCATCATGTTCTTTTAGTCAATAATTTAATACATTTGTAGGTCTCTCCAGGAGACAAAGGATGGGATGTGTTCAGTTTGGAATACCATGTAGACGGACCAATCAGAACAGTAATTAATGCCTCCAATTCTGCTTATTATCTATCTTTTGTTGTCTGTTTTGAATTCGCAAGATCGTATGACTTTGTACATGTACATGCTGATCATCACAAGTTTTCAAAGACAATGTTCATGAACTAAGCATACAAGTCTAGGTTTGTTGCTTTTCTTAATCAGGTATTTACTCCCCAATGCATGATGTCATTGCTGAGAATTTTCAACTTTTTGTGGCGTGCCAAGAGAATGGAATACATCCTGGCAATTGTGTGGAAAAATCAAATGTCTAATTCCAGAGGCCTGCGTGGCATTCCAGGTATGTCTTCAGTAATGTTTTCCTTAAATCTAGTTAAAGTATATACAATGTACATGTACCAGTATTTCTTTACATTGGTACATTATCATATATCGTAGCGTAGAATATCGTTCTTTAGTAGATTTTTGTTTTACTTTTTGATTTTTTTATTGTAGAATTGTCTGGTATTCTTCATCAGTGTCATGTTCTGGCCAGTGAAATGGTTCACTTCATTCAACAAGTGCAATATTACATCAATTTTGAGGTAACTTAAACAACCTGAATTACTGAAATAGAGTTATACTTGCAGCAAAAAATTACAAGGATGAGTAATTCTTCATTTAACCTATTCTAACTGTATTATGCTTTACATTACAAAGGTTTTAGAGTGTTCCTGGGATGAACTGCTGACTAAAGTGAAAGAAGCGGAGGACTTTGACAATGTAATAGCTGCACATCAAGTCTTCCTCAATACTGTCATTAGCAGGTGTCTTTTGGATGAGCAGTCCAGGGTAGGGAGATATTTTATTTAATGTGATAAATTTGTTATTCTGCTCAAAAGAAACTATCAAACATTCAGTTGTACTAAGATTGATTAGGCAAAATTTACTGTATACAGGCGCCCAATCACACTTTTTAAAATACCCTAAAACAGTTATTTCAGAAACTTGATTTACTGTCATAGATAAGCCCCAAGTTCAGCAATTGTGGCAAAAATAAAACTGAGTTTAGACTTGCCTTGCGCCTATATACTGATACTGTACAGTTCTAAACTGGTTATCTTTTATTTTTTAAATTCATACTTGCTATTATTGTTATGAAGAGCCGGTAAATGCAAATGAGTTTGGGAGGAGACAAAGACCAACAAATATAAAACTGAACATTATATTTAAGATCTGGTGGTTTAAAATCATTTTATCAACATCCATTGCAGGACATTTTGACTCAGCTGAGGACAATTTTTGACCTCATCATTGACTTCCAGACGGCTCAAAGTGAGTTTTACGAGGAAGCTAACGATGAATTACAAGCTCGACAACACTACGAAAAACTACAACAAATGAGGAGTCAGAAGGTATGACGTATCTAGAGTGAACATTTGAATGGAATTGTTCCCAACAGTGGGATTATATTTAACATTTTGCTCTCATTTCAGGGAGACTGGGCTTTAACAGCAGAATATGAAGAAGAGGAACACATAAGGAGAGTGGAGTTTCTGAAGAACATTATACCCTCCAAGAGAGCTCGATTCAAAGTCCTGTCTCAGTCATATCAAGTAGGTGTTATATCTATGTCATGCATCTAGAACACTTCATGTACTAAATTGTATCAGAGCAGATTATTAGGTATTAGATAAGTTTACAATTTAATTATCCTGGCTACCTGAAACAATTATTTTTATATTGAAAATCATTTATGGCATGTACTGATTGTTCTTATTATGTATGAGAATCTTCCTTTTCCTTAATCTGATCATTTCATTTGTAACAGGATATGGTCAAACAGTTCTTGGTGATGCTGACTTATCACAAGGACGTGAGTCTGCGATTCCTCAGTTTCCGATTAGACTTCAATGAACACTACAAGGCCAAGGAACCAAAGCTACGAAGTCCGTCCGTACACCGCTTGTCTCGATCGGCCGTCTCCTAGAAGCCTATTCTAATTTTCCTTAATAAACTCTCATCACACGACCTAATAGTACAAGTGTTAGACATTGCTAGCTTTAGCTAAAGAACACAGTCAAATGATATTATATGCATGGTCATGATGGATTAAGTAATCAAAAATTGAATGTTAAACCTTGTTGAAATTCCATTTTATATGAATCTAGGAATGTAATGAAATATTCGAATACACGTGTTCATGGCTTAAAGTACAAATTTGTGAGAGTCGTACACCAATTTTATCAAAATGATACGCAATTATGCAAAAAGATAGGCTGTGAAACTGTATGCTACTAGTATGCTGTATTTTAGGATTATGGACATTTAAATTAGATACCGTATACTGAATCTGAAAAGTGAAAGTTGCCAGTAGAATACTTGTCGTGTGTATATGATACAATATGATGCTGATATACAAAAATGTATGTACTGGTTGCCTTGGTTTTCTAAAGACTACAATATAGAATCTCCATGATTGGTTGCTATGTATGATACGTAGTTGTTTATTTTTATTACTAATGTGAGGATGATGAATAAATTGTTCATGTTTATGCAAGATATCATTGTTGTTGGGTTTTTTTTAATTTAATAAAACACATCAAAGCGAGACGAAATAGCATTAAAAGACATTTACTTAGTAAATAAATCTCAGCTCGTCTTTCAGACTGTCAGTACTGCAAGAGCTTGAACAAAGACAAATTGTGCCCTGACATTTAAAAATAAATGCTACATCAGTAGTTAATCCAAACCCTGACATGAGTCCTAGAAGCAGGCATGGGGTAATCGTAATCGTAATCGATTGTAATGATTACTCTTTTTCAAGTAATCGACAGTAATCTGTAATCGGTGAGATTTTCGATTACTTGTAATCGTAATTTAATCGATTACAGCTGAAAATGTCAGTGTAATTATAATTACTTTTTCGATTACTTTCGATTACTCTTCACATAAATATTTTGTGATACTCATATTAATAGAAACAATACTTTACAAGTGTTATTTATAATATTATTAACAGAATAGAATTGATTGAATTCATGTAGTATGATTTTCCACTTTCACTTAAAATATAATACATGTATTGGTTAACTAAGATATATAAACAAATAATCAGTCGTTCAATATGCGTTCACACCGCCTTGCAAATTTTTAAAATTATTTAACTTAAATAAATGTGTCTTAGAAAAAAAACCACACTAAAGCTACATATTGATTGACCAACCATTATTGAGAGAGAGAGAGAGAGAGAGAGAGAGTACTCAATAGAACTGCCTAATGATTGACTATTATTGAGATAGAAACAAAGAGAAGTGGAGAGAGAGAGAGAGGGGGGATATACATGTATTTTGTGTCTATTTTGCCAGAAAAAGAGACAAAGGGGTGGGTAAGTCTCACTAAGGGTGTTTGTCCTGGTCATTTAAGGAATCAACAAAGTAGCTAATGAGGTGTGACCACCCTAATGTTTAGATAACAATTAAACTATGTAAGGATTTAAATTTTAATTAGAACAATTACAAGCTCTAAAAACAATTCACATCAGGTAGCAAGGTTTCCTCAATCCTTCGGCATATTGCCAATAATATTTTATTTATCAAATTTCAATCAAATTCTAATTTTCAAGAAACCAATTAACAGAATAATTATGATAGCAAAGGTGCAAGGTCAATATTTTACCTAAACCTTACAAAAAAACTCCATTGTTTACTTAATTTAACAGACTGATCTCTTCATATTGATTATACTTTGACATTTGAATAAGCAGTAGAAATTATATAATGTAATCTTAATAAGATTGAAATATGAAGTCTCAAATTTTTATATCATTCCCAATGTAAATCCCTATTTAACTCTAAATTTTAATCAACTAAAAGAGTTTATACACTATGTTCAGAAGAGGTATCATTTACATTTTAGTGAAAAATAATAAAAGTAATCGATTATTAATCGATTACTTGTTTTAAAGTAATCGATTACAATCGATTACAGGACAAAAATGAGTGTAATCGATTAATAATCGATTACACAAAATTCCACTATGTAATCGATTATTAATCGATTACATTTTTAAGTAATCGTGCCCATGCCTGCCTAGAAGCACGGTTTTTGTCTTCAATCTGACAAACAAATTTCAGACATCGAGCCATTGAGTTGTTCTTTGAATGAATTTATAGTGGTAAAAAAAAAATATAAAGAGCAAGTATGGTTTCCTCTTTTATCCATCATTGATCAATTTTGACAGCAACTCTTGTTATACTGACCACAATTAACATCTTCAGTTTGCAGAATCAGAATTTTTAGATAAGTATTCACTTTTACAATTATTTGCCTCATTGCTATAGAATGTAATTGTAATGTAGTGTGATTCTTTTAAATACCCGGTATGTAAACATATAAAACATTATTCAGTACTTTTTAAGATCATACCCAAAAAAATTCATTGATACGTTACATCCTCGGTCACCTTGAATTACCAAAACTCCACTTAAAGTCACAAAATGTAACCAATAAATTAATTTACAAATACATGTACATCAGTTTTACATGATAGACACAACTAGTACTGAAACTGGCTAATTTGGTCACTGTTCACTGCATTTGGGGGCACAATGTGTGATAATGGTAGACTAGCAAAATGGTTTCTTAGATGGTCCAGTCCCCTCTTTGTAGTTTTATGGGCTTTTATTTCCTTGTTCAGCTCCTTTGTTAAATCCATCACATTTTTCTCCAAGTTTGCGATCTGATCACGACACTGTATTCTGATTGACTCCTCCAAAGCTATCTTTTCACTGGCGGTCTGATGCTGAATGGCCTCCAGCTTTAGCTGAAGTGAATTTTTCTCCATTCGCTCCTTGTCTGCAGCAAGTCTTAATTCATGAACATCTTTCACCATTTTTCCTTTCTCTTCATTGATTTCTTTGAAAATCTGTTCCATAGCTGTCATTCTGACATTAGTTTCGTCAAGTTCATTTTGTAAATGCTCGCAGTGTATTTTCAGTCTTGAGTTGGCTTTTATGACCTCTGTCAATTTAAAGTTTTTGTCATCCAAATCTTTCAAGAGGGAGTTGTATTTCATTTCTAGTTCCATATTCCTTTTTTCAATTTCTTTGTTTTTCACACGATACTTTCTATTTTCTTCTTTTACTTGTTTAAAAACTTTGCGCAACACAGAGATTTCTTCGGAGTCCCAGACACAGGATTCCTCTAAATTTACTTCCACAGTTTTCTTTGGTACATCATCTATGAAAAAAATGCATTGGACAGCTTCATAGAAAATTGTATTGCACTCACAAAATGGAAAACACCTCAATTTCTTTTTCTCTCATAAAAAAGTTGCCATTTCATCAAAGAGTAAATTTATCACTGGTATTTAAACTTAATATCAGTAAGATACACAATTTTATGGTCAACACATCATGCATCTTTTCGAAACAGTAGAAGTGAATCTGTTGTATTGACTTACTTGGTGATGAGCTAGCTGGCACAGTACTTTTCTGTTCTAGTGGTAAAGATTTTTTCAGTCCTGTTGTTTTCATTTCATCGTTCATCATAGACATCATATGAACTCTTTCATATACTTCCCGAACAGTCTCTGGGTCAAGCATCGAGATTCTCTTTATCTTTGACTTCACTGCAGTCTCTTTATTAACTCCCTCCATGATGGCCTCTTTCTCTAGGTTCAGTGAAGGGGAAAACAGCTCCTCTACCCAGTCGTGCCACTCCTGTGGAGGGCCTGGGTCTCTTTTCCATTGTGCTAGGGACATTGTAGAAAACACTGCTGCAAACAATTATAAAGAATTTATGTTCAATCTATCCTGCATAATTTAGAAGCATTGCATGAATGTTGTTTCACCGATTACCTTTTATTAATACCTTTAGTAAACAAAAATGTTAAAAGTAATCCAGTTCATCTGATAATGAGCCATCAAATAAGGCCTAATAAAGAAGGTAAACACAAAACATGTTTGAACATGCATAGCAACATGATAAACAATAACATTAGTTTAAATATTGTCTTTAATTCCATTTCCCCAGTCCCTCTAGGTTATCTATATCGTGTTTTAAATAATTAGAGTTATTGAATCGTCTTAAACTTCAAAATTTACCTTTCAGAATGCTATTTCTGATTTTCACGGAAGAGCTTCATGGAGGCTGCCATATTTTGTCATGTGATCAAATGACGTCGAATATGATTGGACCTTTACACGCGATTTCCTTTCCGGGAAGGTTGAGGGTAGCAGAATGGCAGAACGTGGTATGTACCTTATTGATACGCATGAGCTTTTGCATCAAATATCGTGTATATTCTTGCAAAATATATCCATCTTAGTATGTTTTGAACGATATATGCTCTATTTTAACTGTCAGACCCGAAGGTCACGCGAGAATTACAAAACATGGGTATGTCATGAGCTGGCCTACTTTCATTATTGACCCTGAGTGCCCCCGTGTTACATGCAATGGGCGTGCAAATTCAAATATTTAAATGCCAGCTGATTCATTCAACAATACGTCCATTCATTTTGTTTAACACTACATAATTTGCTATCAAAATATGCAGAAAATGTCGAAAGTTCAATAATTCTATTGTGACCTTTTGATATATCTATTATAGATTGCTTGTCAATCTATTTTGCAGGGATAAATAATAAAGCACGATCTTTAATTTAACATGACTTTAATTGTTACACCCCTGACTCCCACAATTACATGTTCCCATTCATTCATTCTACAGTCAGATGGTTGCATGCATGTTTATCTGTTTGCATGGTAGTACTTTGAAGATGTATAATGACATTGCCCACCAAAATTGCTATATTAGCTAATAGTTAGAATTAATCGTTTAGTTATTCCTTTTTTACATATTGTTTTGACTAATGGTTTAGAATATTGTGAACTGTATCCTTTGATAGAGTATTGTCTGTAATCTCTGTCCCTCTAAACTATAAAAGTATTAAGGTCAAAGTGAATAGGGAGTTTCTGTCAATATCTGTTGAGATGTTGAACTATTAACCTCCATGATATGCTTAAACAAATCTAACAACAGTAATAGGTTTGGAAGAAGATCTGAAAAAAGCTTCCCGAAGTATAATTTCTAGTTTCAACATTGCATGAAATTACTGAACAGCACATTTTCATGATGATTTATGCAACTTTCACCTATTTATCTTTTTCTTTTACCAGATTATTACAATATCTAATTGCATTAATTATTTCATTTTTAGTTCTCAAATGAAAAGAATTTAAATGTATTGAATAGCCTTTCTGTCTACATTCTAAAACTTCACAACTTTTGAACTTTGTCACCTTAAAGGTTAAGATCAGAGGATAAAGGTCATGGTCACATTGTTTATAAGAGAGATGACATGCTCTTCAATTTAATGCATATTCCTTCTGAGGCCTACCACCTAGTGTTTAACAAAAGATATCCTGGATCTATAACAATTACCTCTTTACGTCATCCTTAAAATTATGTTTGTTTGCTGCCTTGCATGGGGATTTTCAGACCGAAGGAGGGAGGAAGGAATTTAAAATTGGTAGAATAAAATTAATCTGAAAGAACTCATAACTTTGTAAACATTGTACGATGAAAAGAACCAAAAAGAAGATCGGGGGGGGGGGGGTTATTTCATTGAAGAGGGAGACAATTCCAAACAAACAATAAAAAAATTTTGGCTTTACGCGAATAGACTAAAAAATTTCTGATACAGTACTACAGTAGAATGCAGAACAATGCTAGAATTATCAAAATGGGCAACAATATTTCTGAAAATTGTGCACCTTAGCCTGTAACTTTTAATACTTACAGCAATAAATCCATGAGGTGTCGTATAAAGTCTCCTTGTCCTAGCAACAAGTACCTCCTCATAGCCTGTCAAGTGTATCAAATATAAATATTGAAGTTTACATTGCATGTAAGGAAATTCATCTCATCATGATTTCTTAAAATTTCATAAGAAAGGACATAACCATATCATAATACATTCCTACTTTAAAGCAATTGAGTTTGAACAAAGAGTGAGACACAATATACAGTAAAACACGGTTATAGCGAACACGCTTATAATCAATTGACGCTTACAGCGAAGTGAATTTCATTCCCCAACTCTAATTCATGTTGTAAGCTTGACGGATATAACGAATAATTACGCTTATAACGAAGTTAAATTGCCCGTCCCTGGGACTTCGTTATAAGCGTGTTTTACTGTATACCCCATCATTTGAATTTCAATGAAAGATGACCAATTTATAGCTAAGTTATGTACATGAATATATACTATAATATAGATGAATATATATGTATATACCATAGACCAAGTTTTATAAGTGATAACTCTATTGCTTGCTTTACAATACTGGGTGCTAAAATGGTTCATGAAGATACATGTATTACATTTGAATCAGATGTGAGTGTTGATTGATTTTTAGTTTCTTAGAAATTATAGGATCTCTAACCTTCCCGTCAGTAAATAGTGTGCATTTAAATATTACAATCATTTATAAATGTTTGTGTTCATTGCATTGAAGTGAATAATGTTGTATGGTAAATAGAAACCAATTCTGTGTTTTGTTTGCAGGGACGGTAGATAATTGACCATTTCAAAATCTTGTGTATCATACTTATCTGCAGTGTTGTATTTGTTGGGCCTGAAGGGAGATTGATTGCCTTTTGAACACCCCATCAAGTATATTGTTCATTGATGTGAACATGATTTACTAAAATAATTAAAGTAATGTCATGTATTTTCAGGAGACAGGGAGGCTTTCGTTACCTTGGCAACCAATGACACATATGCTTTGGGATGTCTTGTCCTGGGGAATTCCCTCCGACAGAGAGCGCAAACAACTCGAAAGTTGGTTGTTATGATAACACCAGGCGTCACCCAACCTATGAGGTAATAGAAAACAGCAGAAATAAGTATTTAGTACTTCTGCATCAGAATTACATGTGTTTTAAAGAAGTACATTGATGCTATTTTAAAGCCAAACTCGTGATGGAAAGATGAATCAGAAATGGGTCAGACTGTAGTATTAGCCAGAATGTACTGTTGTGGGAGCGTAATCTCTTTTAGTGTAGTACAAGAAATTAGTTGTACTTTGCCAGTATCATTTGGCAAGTAATTTATTGTTGGTGCTATGTATTTAGTTTTGAGATACAAAGTCTGTTGTTTGCGAGTCTAAGATGTTGCATAGAATGAAGAGTGTAGGTAGCTTTACTTGTTGATCTTTTTCTCTTGCATTAATTGCCAGAAATAATTATGGCACAGCACATTTGAAATAATCAGGTGATCTACCCACTGTGATGAAGATGATGCTATCGGTTGTTGTAAATCTTACCATTACATGTACTAGATCCACCCACATATTTATAGACACTTGGGGAAGAAGGAAATGATTGGGATGTAGAAAACATTTTCATGAAAGTGATGTAATATTCTCTGAATGTGTAAAAGAAAAATAGAAGAGGAAGAGATATTAATTAAAGGTTCCCCATCATAAAAATAAATTGCATCATATCAACTGATGATGCAAGAATTTTTTTTTTCTTTTAAATTTTTAGATAAATATAGTATTTTGGTGTTTTTTTTAATTTAAATAAATGTAGTAGTTGATTTATATGTAATCTCAATCTTGCATTTCCTTCCAAACCATCGCGATCAGCTACCGATTTCCTGTTTCAAACTCACTGTCATGAGCCATCATATGAAAGTGATGAATTGCACACAGAATCAGAACTTTCTCGAGTTACCTCTTTCTGTTACATTATTGATCCAGCAGTGACCTTCAGAATGACCCTTCTCTCAGTTAGAGGTGTCTTTACATGACTATTGATTCGCTTGCAGCACTGCAGAAATTGTCTGAATCGGACAAATTGTCTGTTAATGTCTTAATCTGGGTAATAGGCCTTTCAATGCATGGCTTTCATGCTAAAATTGTTCAGAAAAGTTGCTCACTGCTCCATGATTTTAATCACATATACCAGTATTCTTGAATATTTTGTGAGTTTAGGAAGTGTTCAGATTTCAGAAGCTTTGGCATTTTGTGTATATTTTAACACATTTTTGTATATAACATGTTCATGGTTTTTCATTTTGTCTACATGTAATGTCTGCAATTTCAGCATGGTAGAAGTTTATCTCTTTATTTTACTATATTGTTATAGTGAATATACATATCCTTTGCCCTCTGGCAAATCTCTCCATAACTCTAATTAATATTTGGATTCTATGTTGAAATTTTTATTACCTTGATTGTACATAGAAATAATGTGACCCAATATTGATGACATTGTAGTCATGTTGAGCAGTGAGCTCTAGATTGAAACATTTAACACAAATATTGTCATGATGGTTATGATAAGAAAATGTTATTTAAATCTACAGAGTGCTTGAAATCTTTTTTCCACTGTCAGTCATTTGGACTGACAACCATCAGAAGTTTGTCAGTCCAGACTGATTTTTATCAGTCCAAACATTTTCAATAGAAAGATGAAAAACTACAAGTATTTTTGCCTTATAGTTTCTCTCATTTTTACCTTAATTGATCTGATTTCTCCTAACTTTCACATTCTGGCTCCTGATAACATTCTTATTTATCACTTCATTAATTATTTTTATTTCCTTCCCTCTCTCATTATCAACTTTCTTCTTGTTCTCTTTCTCGTTCTCTTTCTGCACATCTCATATGTAACTAGGGCTCGGTTGTCAGAAAGCGGAGTTCTTATTTCCCGAAAAAATTTATAAATGATAACATTGGGCTCTTTGTGTGTATTTCTGTGTATTGCAATAAAAACATTCACTGAAAACCCTGTTTCGGTGTATGCAATGTACATTGAAAAAACGTAACGAGACAACACTAGCCATCTTGGATTTATAGGGGGCCCTCAGTTCACGCTATGTTTAAAACAAGTTCTCCAATTTCTCCCATGATTTCTGACGACATCTAGGTTGGAAAATGATTGAAAGACTTATTCCTCTTGTCTGACTACATCTGTTAGCTGCATTATAAACACACCGTATCAATATGTACGAAATACTCGCCAAACTTATCGAAAGCAACGAAAGTAATAATTACTAAGGTGTTCCGAAAATGTATAATAAGTCTAGAGAGCGAAAAAAAACCACGAAAAACTCCTCTAGATTTATCGTATGCGTTCGGATCTCCTCAGTGAGTTTGAAAATTAGTTATATTTTCGCAAGTTACTCTGTCCATATCTACCGGTCATTTGGACTGACAGGCAACCTCAAGTAATCGGTCCTTGGTTATTTTTATCGGTCTTGCCGACAGGACCGAAAGATTTCAAGAACTCTGAATCTATATATTTTTACTCGGTGATTCATCTCTTTGATCCCTAGGAAGTCATTCTCATAACATCTGTACATGTAACCTGTCATTTTAATCTTACTCTTCAAATTATACTTTGAACTAAGCAATGCGTTTATTCTTTCAGAAACCAGTTGGCGCGGGTTTTTGACATGATCTACGATGTCAACCTTTTGGACAGTCGAGACGCAGCTAACCTCCAACTCCTCGGTAGACCCGACCTCAGCGTGACCTTCACAAAGCTCCACTGCTGGCGACTGACCATGTTTGATAAAGCAGTTTTCTTAGATGCAGACACACTGGTAATTATAGTTAGTTATGTAATGTAATTTCACAAAAGTCTCTCCCAAAATATAGATTTCATTTTGTACAAAAATTGGGATGTCTAAAATAAATTGCCTATATCCTTATGCAAGGGGTTAGTACATGTACATAAAAATAGGAAATCAATGTGATTCATTAAGGTTGTTTATTCACAATGTAAAATTTCCTTGTAAATTCATTCATTTTATTAAGTGAGCTTATTTATTTTATCAATTTACTTCATAAGTTGTGTATATTTACTGTGTAGGTTTGGTCTCTATAACCTACATGTGTGTTCCATATTAATCTCCAAAGTAGGAGAGAGGCACTGTTCAAAAGGGGGGGGGGGATCAATAAATGAATGGATTAGAGGGGTGACTTTTTGCTGAGAAGTCATGCCTGAACACCTGAAAAAATGTCGGGGATTGTCTGTGTGTTTTTTCGTGTGTTTCCTGTTTATTGATGTAAAGATAATTACTTAATAAGCCAGACTCGCAAAATACTGTGGTATTAATGACATTTAAAGCACTAATGAGACACTTAGGGGATGAAATACTAACTTGCTTAGATGGCTAACAGAGATGATAGAAGTGATAAACCTCCCATTGTATTATGCAGGCCTATGACTGTAGTGTCATTATTCACTTTCCAAAAACTGTGTCAGTGACCTATATTTTTTATTTTATTTACCTCTGAATGATATACCTTCAAGATTTAAACTGATCTATATCGGATATTTTCTGTGTTGAATAGAGTGGTATATGCATGTTACAATATCATCAAAATGTCATTCTACTGATCATGTTGATAGCATATTGCAAAAGTGTAGTTTTGGCTTTTAACATTTTCTACACCCCTTTATTTGCAAATCATAGAAGATATTAAATATTACAAAAGCCATTGAATTCATCTTTGGTACATGTATGATTTTTGCAGGAACTTTTGAAGTTCCATCATCTTTTTCAAACAAAATGTTGTCTAAGGGTAATATTGAGTGCTTGCAAATCATGAGTATATGTGGAAGGAAGACACACTAACATTTGCTGAGCGGGGCTTATCTATAAAAGGGTGTCAAGTAAGAAATAAAACACACCAGTGGTTTGATAACACGGATCCTGCTTTTATACAACTCGGTTATTGATCACTCAAATGTTTTTATTGTCAGATTTACAATGCTTAATACAGGCTACTTCTTCAAAAATACAGAATACAAAGGCAGTGCAGTTATAGGTTGGGGGATTTTTTTTTTTTTTGTCTGCTGCTGGGGTTTTTTTTTTATTGGCTACACTTGTGACAGACCAATAATTATATTGGAGTCTACAGGAGGATACAGATGAGATTTTAATCAGACTTGGTGACCATAAATCAACTTGTAAATATATTAGTGTTTTATCAGGGGAGTAAGTAATGTAATGGGTTTGCTTGATAAATTATTCGTTGCAGAATTAGTTTATTTTTTTTTGTATGATAAATAGCCACCTGGCTTTCTATACAATAAAAGGTTTTCCTATTATAATGGAGGATAAGGAGGATAAAGCTTAATCTTAGCAAAGCTTGTCTGGACCTATGTTTAGTCACATTTAGAAATTGGAACCAAAGACACGCAGTACGTGTTTCACTTGATCTTGAGAATCATACGATCTTTAATCAATCCAAAACAGAATTTAGTGTCCAACTTTGTTTTTTTTTAAAGAAACAAACATGATAAACTCAACTAAACAGTGCATTGCATGATTTAATTGATGTCAAGAGAATGTTCAGAAAATTGGCCTATTAATGTTCAAAATAATCCCCTTTTTGCACTGAATCCATTCAAGTCTATGGCAATTATACATGTATTTTTGAATCTCAATGCACCGTGAAGTATTGATAATCATGAAAATGTCCCTGGAATTTTAATGATTTCAGCCTGACTTTGTTAACCATTATAACCTGGACACAAAATGTTCTTTTTCAAGGCCAGTATCCATGTCTTCAAATTGAAACTTTGTTTGCAGGTCCTGCAAAATGTGGATGAGTTGTTTGACAGAGAGGAGCTATCGGCCGCCCCTGATGCAGGATGGCCAGACTGTTTCAACTCCGGGGTCTTTGTGTTCCGCCCCTCTGAAGAGACGTACGATTCACTCCTCAAGTTCGCCATGTCCCAAGGAAGCTTTGATGGTATAACCCATGTTAGATTGGATATCCTAGGTTGTCCAAAAGTTTGCTATAGATTGGCATTTCATATTGCCAAAAAGAAGTATAAAGATTGTTGAGCACTTCTGAATATGCAAACTAGTTTTAATGTTATTCGGCATTAAGGAAATTGTGTGACACCGATAAAGAGTTCTGCTGAAGCAAAATAATATGTCTCAACAAAGCTAGGAAGAATACAGTAAAACTCATTTATAGCGAAGTCCTAGGGACCAATGGATTTACATCCGTATAACGAATTCGTAATAATAACTATAGCGAATTCACTATATACTTGTTTTCTTTCACCAGACTATAATTTTTGCTAATTAAGGCTTGTAAAAATATATTACTTTGATTCCTTTAGTAATTGGGTTGTTAATTCAAAAAAAATTATGAAAATTAATTCATTCAAACTATTATGTTAATTGTAGCGCGAACTTTTTAATTTGTAAAGAAATTCGTTATAAAAGTGTTAAATTTCGTTATTATTCACCTCTACGGGACTTAAAATCACTTTGCTATATCCGTAAATTCGTTATAACCATAAAATTTTGCAAAGACTTGATTAGAATTTTACAGGGACCAAAAAAAAAACATGCTATATCGGTGTTCGTACTAAACGAGTTTTACTGTAGTAACAATTTACTGGATGCAAGAAATTATTCTCTTTATAAGTAGAAGAAGGAAAAAAGTAGTAAGAAAATTAAGTTCATTTACCCTCCCCCATACCAAAATCTCAAAAAACAAAATTTTCAAGGGGTGAAGAAAAAACTTGGAAACAACCTCTTGTTAATTGGTTAACTAGTGCCCTATAGTTTCTTCAAGAGATGATTGTGTGCAAACTGCCTCCATTGCTGACTGAATGCTGCTTGTTTTGTAGGTGGAGATCAAGGTTTGCTCAACATGTACTTCAGAGATTGGGCGACAAAAGATATAGCCAGACATCTTCCATTTATCTACAATGTGGTTTCTCAGGCATTCTACAGCTACCTTCCAGCTTTCACACAGTGAGTCTTGATAGATATTGAAGTGTTCTAGCTGGTTTATCATTGGTATTCCCCTCTTCCAAACAAAGCCAGCTTGCCCTCACTACATATAAGTTGCTGAACATTGTTTTTACACAAAGGGTCTTTGTACTGACTTAAACTAATCAGCATGCCCTCAGTAGACATAGATATTCATGTCACTGAATTGTCTTTATGACAAAGGCAAAAGTCATGGAAACTTATGACTTTCCGATTTAATAAAGGTTTCAAGGTCACTTTAACAAATTCAACACAAATAAGCTGAACAAATTCTCAAATACTAGTAACATTGTTGATCAAAGCCATGTGAAGTTTTCACAAGAGCAAAGAAAGAAGCTCCTTGCATCAATTCTGATGAGCTGGGTAATTATTCTCTTAGGGAGAAATAAACATTCATCTTACCGGTATTCATTGATTTTCTTGTTTTGATTCTGTAGGAATCAAAGGTTATAGCAGTGGGAAAATTTTTTGACAAAGAATCATTTGTAATGGTATTATGGTGTCCTGTTTCGTGCAATATTCCATATGTTTTCTTATTTATAAATGCAAAAGTTATTGTGCAGTTCCATGCAAAATGTCTTGTGGTTTTTTTTGTTTTTTTTTAAGAAAAAGGATCTTTAGCAATTTAGTAATTTTGAGGAAGATTTATCATCATCTAATTGCTCCTTTTATATCCTTAATGAATATTATACATGCTAAATGTGGACATAATTTGATGATGAAAAGAATTGTGATGATATTATCTAAACACTCTATCCTTGACATTTTCTTCATAGTGAATATTTAGGCTACAACCAGAATAATCTTTATCTAGCCTTGTTAGCGTAATATGATTACATCTGATATTTTTATGGCTCCTCTTCATGAGAAAAGGCTTATTCTGTTTTTCATCTCAGTCAGTTGGTTTGTCGGTCAGTCTGTAGAACAGGTGTTGTCCAACCAGTATCCTAATGGCCCTTTTCTAGGCTAGACAGACTTCAGATTTATTACACAGGTCTTAGGGAGAAAATGTTAAGGTCTCAGGATCAAACTATTCTAAAATTTGACAAGATGACAGTTTCAGAAGAACCCTCTGTTTAAAAGACATTCAGCATAGTACACAGGTTACACCTAGAGAGTAGATCACTTCAATGGATTGAGGTCACAAGGTCATCTACTATCTATGAGATATTGCTTTCAAGAAAAAAATGTTCAAACATATACTAGCTTTTAGATTTGTTTTGATCATAAGAATTTGTTGCTATGGGTGATAATTCTGTAAGGAAATGAAATTTTGTGACCAAATCCAAAACTGAAATAGGGTATATATTCCTTGTTAGTTAACAAAATTTTTTGAAATTATCTCTCTGGGATCAATTCATCTGGTTTAGAACCAAGGTTTCATAAACTGTTATTTTATTTCTTACCAGTATATGGATTTACCCATGCATCCAAAAAATGGTGTTTTAAAATTGTATTTTTGTATCATTGTAAGAGATATGTGTCATCAGTATGTCTCATCATGTTTTAAGGTTCAAAGACTCCGTCAAAATAGTTCACTTTATTGGCGCCACCAAGCCTTGGCACCACCCCTACAACACTGCCACCAAGGAGGTCACCCCACTTCCGGAGACTGGCCACAACAAAGACTATCTACAAATCTGGTGGGACATCTTCATGTCCTTTGTTCAGCCAACCCTAGACCCATCATTGGTGAGTACTTCTGCACCTGTTCTGCTTCCTGTCACATGACATTATTTGCTGCCAATCATATGCTCTTTTCGAGAATGTTGATTTGTGTCTATGAAACTGATTTTTGAGTTTTATGCATCTAAGTTTTGCCTCAGTGTGCATGACTGTGAATTATCATTTGCATTGAACTATGAAAGATACATGCTGACAAATGCATGTGCTGCATTCTTTTTGCAACTTGTGCTTCTGACACGTGACAAATGTTGATATGTTTTCTCTTGGTTTTATTCTTTATTAAGGTCGAATTTGCTAAGGATTCTGTTGAAACCAAACTCTATACATGTATGAAAATGAAGATAACAGTTTCAAAAATAAGATGAAATTATATCTGTAGGCCAGGACTAACTGTAAAAGTCATAAGACTTAGCTTTAAAGAAGCAAAGCCATATTGCTTTACAAATCTTCTTTTGTTAGTTTTCCAGCCGGACACCATATGTTGTCTAGTCTGAGTTGATGGGGAGAAACCTCTCACTCTGTACACATTGACAAGTCAATGACCTCTATTGATTTTTAGGTCAAAAGGTCAAGGATCACATTATTTACTCTTTGCCAATATTGATGAAGTTTTCATGAGATAAAACATTACTAAGACTTGAAGTTTACGGATATTATGTGATATACTATCTTACCTACAGGGGGTATGTTGAGTAGAAGGAGGTACATGTACGAGGGTTGTCCAAAAAGTTCGTGGACTCATGTAATTTTATTTTTTTAAAACTGCGCCATTATCAGGAAAGTATTATAATATCTTAATATAGTGTATAATAATATATATGTATAAAAATAAGAGCAATGTATGTTTTGGTATTGAAGTTATCATTATATATTCATTGCCTACACAGACCACACGGCCCAGTCTGACGTTGAGTTATAACAACGTTTCTATAACTTCGTAGTCCTGGGTTTATCTGAGAGTAATATGCCACATTCACCGTTTGGTCAGAGGGAACATCGCTTATTTCATAAAAATATCGCTTGTGCCACTTGCGGATAAGTAAACTTGAACTATTAAGTATTTCAATGTTTTTCCAGTTTCCTTCACCGTTTATTTTGTTTCTATCGGGGATTTGCCTCAGTCGACACAATTTTATAATGGCTCACTGTTCCGTGTGGTCAGTTGACGTCGCTTTTTCAGGCGTATCTAAATACATGTTCTTGCCGTAATATCTTTTAAAAGTTCTCTGCTAGTTTTAAAATAGCTTCAAATTACATGTGTAAACGACGTATACAATACAGACTACACCACAATAGATGATTATGAAGTTTTGAAATGTTTTATAAAAACTATTACTATTCATAACTAAAAACTCAATTACAAAGTTTGGACAATTTTTACGCTGGACCGTGCCTACTTTCCGCTATCCTTTGATACATTAAAATTTTAGGGGTTTTTTATGGAAAACATTCAAAACCACTTTAGTTTGATTTGAAATTTTATGACAAACCTTTAGATATACAATATGTATATATAAATCCAATTAAAACGACGAAAAGGTGATTATCCACGAACTTTATGGACAACCCTCGTATATGCTATAGTATATATGTTGTTAATTCCATCTGCTTAAAATTTCACTATTTTATAGGTTAGAGCATTTCACTTTGTTTTTATTTCAAAATCATTCAGAATCTTTCTATTTTTGACATTTGCAAAATAACATCATTCAAATCTACTTTAAAATATTAGAGACTTCATGTTCATAAAAAAAAAAGATCTTTTATAAAGAAGAAAATGGAGCTAAATCCTTTGTAATGTATTCTACTTTAATAATATCCATTTTACAGTTCTTTTTATGAAATATTCTTATATTACATGTTGCCATTTTTATTGCTGTTGTAACGGGTTTGGCAAACAAAATTTTACAAAAATAACCATGTTATGTATGCTCTGTGCTAGCATGTCTGACTAACAGTTATTTCTTTCTCTTCCATGCCTTCTTCTCTAAGGAGGAAAATAAATCTATCGGCTACAATATGGAGAGCCATTGTGTATACATATCAACATATACTTTTAAAACTAGCAAAAGACGAAACAGCTTGCTCAAATATTGGCCATTTAGTTGTTTCCCATGGCTTTTGAAATATTTTTGCAAGGTATAGAAATGGGATCTAAGATTAAGATTTGTTATAATATTTCAGCTAATTAACTCTCTCTCTCTCTCTCTCTCTCTCTCTCTCTCTCTCTCTCTCTCTCTCTCTCTCTCAAATACTTACACTAATAAATATCTCAAATTTTTAAATGATACTTTCATGTCATGCACACTGATATTAAGAGGAATTTATGAATATTAATATCATTTACAACAAGTATTTTGGATATTAAAGGTGCTCGTGTTATTTTTCTTTACAATGAAAACAATGAGGCTGATTGAAAACGAGATTTTATTTATGTTATTGTTTGAAGTGGATTTTTTTGTTGCATTTTGTATGCTTAAATTTTGCTTTTTCATTGCATGTCTTCCAGAAAGAACAAGTGGTAAGAATTTAATGCTCAATTCATTTGCTTATTGTTTATATATGTTACATGTAAAACAGTCGATGGCGATATTGTAAATTTTTAATAGTAGTGCATGATTACATTCACTGTAAAGGTTACAATATGTAGCATACAATAGGTATAGCAATTGTTAATGACCTAACATTGTCTTTATAGTACATGTACATAACAATTAACAGTTTGAAAACTTCAAGCTTTCAGAACTCATGGATTTTTTTTTTTACATCATCTTTTGAACATTATAAACTTTACTTTAAGCCTTAGAGCCAAATGCATTGCAGACTGAACATGGGATCTGAACATAGAAATTATAATAATACAAAATCAAATATGACATCAAAATTGTACATAGTACTGTTGATAATGATAGGATACTGATAATCCATTTTATATGTGACTTTTACGAAGCCTGTCAAATGAAGTTGCAGCAAAGTGTTAAATAGGACAGCAATATCAGAAGTTATCCATACAGATTAAAGTATATTCAACAAGTAAAATTTAAAACTGTTATAAATGAAAGTTTTAGGCCTAGAGATTTTTGTCAGTACTGACAAGATGATAAGATTATGATTGATAAACTCAGATTGGTTTATAAAAAAAATGATAAATGTCAGCTACAAGATTTAGCTATTGTACACTAGTGTTCACCAGGAAAGGAAAGGTATAGGTATTATCTATATAATAATAATGAGTAAGTAAAAGACAGATGGTCACATTGCCTACAAACTGTTCACAGGAAATAATCATAGGATTAAATCAAATTCATGATAGGACACCGGGTTGAGAAAGGAAGGGGAGATTAACAGATTTTTAATCTGAAAGGACTCATATTTGTGTGTCAAGCAATAAATGCAGTGATGGCTGGCAGTGAAACCTACTTTTGATTTAGTTACCAGTAACTGTGAATATTGGAAGCATTGGACCTATATACTGAAATATACTTTTCAGTGATATTTGATACTTAAATGTATATTAAATACAAAAAGTTGTATTTTTGAGCTCTTTGTTTATAAAAGCTGTTAAAGATAAGTATAAATTCGTCTGCACTGCACCTCTTTCAAATCAGCTACTGCAGAATTAATGGATGCACAGATATTATTTATATCTGAGTTTATATTGTGCCAGCTGGTAAATTTTTCTATTTGAATTTCTTACACCAAGTGCACATAAGACAATAACTGCACATATGGGGACAATTGCTCCCTATATTTACAAATAAGCCGAAGTATATATTATGTGGAATATTTTATGAATGTTTATTGATGTATGTCTTATATATGTCTCTTTGATTGAACTAATGGCATGATAGGGACGCATGTATTTCAATTCAGGTACCTTTTCGTTTTTCTGACTCTTAATTACTAACTTATTTTTTATTCATTCTCTCTCTCTCTTTCTCTCTCTCTCTGTATTTTTTAAAATATTTTATTTTACATTGTAAGAATTAATAATACATATAGGCTTAAAGATGTAATTTGGAAGGACATTATTCAGAAATTTTTAAGTAAATGCTAGCTTGAGATTTCATTTTCCAAAAAATCAATTCAAAACCAGTTGGGCAAGAACAACATTGTAAGAATGATCCCCCAGAGAGGCACTAGCTGTTTTAACCATGTTTGGTCCACTCCTATAGATATCATTATTTGTTTTCATTCTCAATATCATGTAGACACAGAAACATGTTTTCAAGATATATTTAGAAATATTAAACTGTGAAATTATTGTACATTGATTTTAATTTTAATGACTGGGGTATGATACTGCGAACAAGGATTTCCCCCTAAATTTTCACACTCTTTTTGTAAGCTCTTTGTTCTTCCTGAAAACAAGCAATTTTAGCATTGTATGTCCTTATAACACCTAGCAAAAACAGATGCAAGTATTTATTTATTTTGTTTCCTTAAACGATTAATCACAGAATTATTGGCCAGGGACTGTTATCCTTAAAAGGTATTATGATTCAGATTAAAAAAAAAAAAAAAACAAAAAAAACTATGGGCAACTATTTGTTGGGAAATGGCTGGAAAAAAAATCAACTTTTTAGTATAAAAGAATTGAGCAGTTGATCTTGACGATGGCATGGCTATGTAAACAACAGGGGCTTCTATAGGTTGTATTTGACAACACTGCAGTGAACAAGTGCTGCTTATAACTCGGGTCAGCATGGGGAAATTTAAGCTTCATTGGCTGCTTGTTACTGAACATCTAATTTGCTCAAAGATCATATAACGTCTTTCAGTTCATTTGTCCTTTATAAAATGATTATGTCCATTTTTTTCTGCTGATGAAATTATGAGCATAATATGTATTTTGTAACTAACTCTCAGACTTGTGAAATTGGTATCAAATCACTATATTTACTCTAACTTTCCTTTAAAGAATGCTGGTTTAAATTTTGATCCTCCTAATTTTTGGTTCGGAATTGTTATTTGGATACTAATTAATTTCATTGTGATCGAGCATGAATTGCTTTGTGCAGAACTGAGTTATTTGTTGTGCTAAACAGAGAATGGGGACACATTGCACTATGAGGGAATCAGTCATGGATTCACAGCTCTGGTTGAGGGGATTCCATACATTCAAAAGTGTTTGCCCAAGTAGTTTATACCCTCTCCTCTTTTTAAAACTTTGGGCAGTATGTTCTAAGCATAAGTATGTCTAAATGTCATAAACTGACGAGAGCAGATACCTCAGATATCTCAATCATTCTCCAATGTTTATTTTCAATTAACATTTAAGGAAGACATTGTGTTTTTCACCGCATTGAGGTCTAGTTATAACCCAGGGTCTGGTACATATATTCTCAAAAAAAGATACTCTGTCATGGTCATTTGAGTAATAGGAGACGTCCATTAAAACATTTTACCATGTCCTTTTAAACTTTTACAGTATATGGCCCAGAAATAGGACTGGGTCATTTTGGTTTCTCCAATATAATTTCCTTTCATTAATTACCTATTCATACACTCTGTATATTGTGGTTTTACTAATATCTATTTAGCAACAGTTTTTATTGAATTTGTTGTTAAGTCAATCAATAAAATTAAGTGTCCATCTTGTTAAGACATTTTTATCTGATAACAGAACATAGTTTTTGGACCATTGTCAACAAATTTTTATATCATTGAAATGAAACTTCATTGAATCCATGCTTGATGCCCACAAGCTGCATTAAAATTAATGTAACACTCTCCCAATTTTTTTTTTTTAAGGGCTACAACTCCATAGGATCTTTATAATGATGCAGGCGCTGGAGTGATCTACTCCTGCAACAATTTTGTTTCAAATCGTATATAAATGACAATAGAATTTGCATTTCTTAACTCAACTCAAAAATTGTAGTTGTGTAGGGCATAAATTAATCCAAAAATATCGAGTATAGTCCATATATTGATTATTTTTTCTTGTATGTCAACAACACAAGTTGAATTTGTCTGCCATGTTTAATGACCGTGATTGGTTTTATTTTGGGACAGCCAATGAGAATTCAGAATCAGAGCTGAAGCTGAATATAGTGAAGTCTAAAATAACGGTCGTTTCAGAAAGTCAGCAGCATCAAAGAAATAATTTTGCACCATTGCCGAGACCCTATGGAATTGTAGCCACTCCAGAAAACATCATTAAAAAAATCGGAGAGAGCTACATTATTGCAGCTAGAGTCCCAGCATTATTAAAGAAACCACAGTATACAGATGCATAAAAAAGTCTTGTTGGTCAACAAATTAGCCATTAATAGATTTGCCATAGACTTGACATATGATAACTTTGGCCTTGAATTAACATATACAATGTAGTAATGAAGAAATCCAATTATTTTATATTTTAAAGTTGAGCATTTTTCTATATCACTATTCAGAGCTCTTCTACAAAAGGAGGTAAATATGGCATAAAAATGACCATGACTATCCAGCCCTCTTAAAGTTGTGGAAAAAATAGGATTAAAATTCTTTCATTTGTTCATTATTTATTTAACCTTAAAAGACAATATTGTAGATCGCCCACTCCATGAATGCATGATTTGTCCTCTCATTAAAGTTGGATTTGAGTATTGCTTTTGGTGATAATTTTGGGCAGGCTACATTTTCATATGGTATCAGGAAAGAGTTCATTGTCAAGTTGTGCTTGCAAAGTATTTTTTTTTCTTACATCGTGGATGGATTATAGTTATCAAAGTAATGTTTGGGCAAGTTGAATTAATTATATTGTATCTGATTTCAGAAAGCTAAGGGAATAATAATGGTACATACACACAAATAAAACGAAATAGAATAATCAGACATGTTTAACATCTACTCAACATTGACAAAAGTATTTGTGCACAGAAATGTTTTCATCAATTTAAGAAATATCCTCTCAAGAAAACAGAAGCTATTTTATTCAGAATAGGTTCAAGAATTTTAAAGTTCAAACAATAATGTCACACTTTGTGTCAGAAAAAGGTTTTTTTTTTAGAGGGATTTTTTGTTTAGGACTGTATCAATTATAGTTTGTCATCTACAAGAGTATGGTTGCTCAAGTGAGTGTTATGGCCCCTGGGCCTCATGCTATTACAGATTTTTTCCTTTATTGCTGGTAAAGAGAATTAAAATCACTTAATTCTTAATTAGGTTCCTATATTAAGTAACATCACAATTATTTATGTTTTATTCATAAATCTGGTTGTAGTTTTCCTCCACTTTATATCATTTTTAGCTCACCTGAGCTGAAAGCTCAAGTTTTTCAAAAACCTTCCAAAAACTATTAGGCCAGAAAAGCTGTAACTTGTGTGGAATCATCCTCAGGTAGTGTAGATTTAAGTTTGTTCAAATCATGTTCCCCAGGGGTAGGGTGTGGCCACAATGGGGGATGGATTTTTACATAAGAATGTATAGAGAAAATCTTTAAAAATCTTCTTCTCAAAAACTATTCGGCCAGATAAGCTTAAACTTGTTTTAAAGCATCCTTAGGTAGTGTAGATTCAAGTTTGTTAAAATCATGGTCCCCAGGGGTAGGGTAGGGCCACAATGGGTTGATGAATTTTTACATAAGAATATATAGAGAAAATCTTTTAAAATCTTCTTCTCACAAACTATTAGGCAAGAAAGCTCAAAATGGAGTGGAAGCATTCTCAGATAGTGAAGATTCAAGTTTGTTAAAATCATGGTCCCATGGTTAGGCGGGGTCACAATGGGGGATGCATTTTTACATAGGAATGTATAGAGAATGAATAGAGAAAATCTTTTAAAATCCTCTTCTCAAAAACTGTTTGGTCAGATAAGTTTAAACTTGTGTGAAAGCATCCTCAGGTAGTGTAGATTCAAGTTTGTTCAAATCATGGTCCCCGGGGGTAGGGCAGGGCCACAATGGGGGGGATGAATTATTCTGGGAAAGTTTTTAGTCCAAAAAAGCAGTAACTTGTGTCAAAGCATGGGTAGTGCAGATTAAAATCTGATCAAACCATGATTCCCTAGAAAAAAGTGGGACAACAAAGGGGGGGGGGGGGTATAGGAATAGAGAAAAATCTTCTTACAGCTACAACTACAAAAGGGGCTTGATATTTACCATAAAAATATGTGGATAGAAATCAGCAGATCTACTGTTCCTAGTTGTAAAGATATTTTGATTTTGATGCTGTAATGCTAATTTGATCAGAGTTAGGCAATTGTTGCTCAGGTGAGCGATGTGGCCCCTTGGCCTCTTGTTTCAAATTTTAAGGGAGATCTACATCAGACCCTGTAACGTGTATAAAACATGTTTTTTCTGAAGAATATTTTAAATTGATATAATTATTATGTTTGAAGAAATTAAGTGAGTTGAGTTGATATAAGTGATGGATATAGAATAATTTGGACCATGGTACATGTAGGTCTAAATATATATAGTCACTTTAATATGTTGCAAAGAAATTCACATGCAATTTGTTCTTGAATTATGAGTTTACTCTCTTCTGAGATTTATTTGGAGTTTGCAGGCATCTACAACATTCCATGGCTATTACTTGCACTGGAAACAAGAGTAGGTTTCTAATTTGGCCCAGCACATGTGACGCTTTAGGTCCAAGTCTGTAGACATAGTTTTGTTCTGTTATGAAATTGAATAATAGTAATGAAAGTCAAAGGGATTCTTGTTTCCTTGCCCCGTTGTCAAGATTTAAATTGGTAGTCTAGGTCTGGCTCCTTAAAATGTAATCCACTCCCAGAATACCTTGTTGAACTGTTTCCTGGTTGGCATCTATTGGTCACTTTTGATACTTGGCAACTATGGTTTACATTTATGATTCTCGTCCACTGACATTTGAGCATGTCACCCTTTTGACTTTTGTTGAAACACCTTGTGTCCTTTGTATCAACCTAAACAGAGTTATTTATTCATGTGGAAGAAGTTTTTCAAGTAAAGGTATTTCCCAACTTGTTTAGTATTTTTTATTTTTTCATTTTTTTTTCTCCATTTAAACTTGCACGAAATTTAAACCAGCACCAAGAATGACAAATGTTTATTTTGCCAATTACCCACTCCTCCCCATGTAATCCTTCTCAAAAAAGTCTGAGAGCTTGGTTCACAACTGAGCAGTTTGCAATTTAGATCCCACATAGCACTATGTTCTGATTCCAGACTTCTGCCTTAATGTCAAGTCATAATGAACCGACGAAAGGCATAGAACCACCCAAAGCTACAGTCCCCGTTATATATCCATATATACCTCCCGACATTGACGATCTATCTTACCATCCCAAAGCACCACAGTCTTCTTCCAATTCCTCTCACAACTCTCCCGAGATGAAAGAAATCCCTGTGGTCACCAGAATTTACTCTGATCTGGAGTCAATTTATGCAGAGGAACCAGTATCTGTGTACGGTGTAGACAATATGCCAGCTGCTAAGATTCTGGACGTTCCTCTAGTTGTGAATACATGGGCAGCAGCAAATGAAATCAAAAAGGAAATCAAAAACCCGGTTAAGGAATCTGTTAGTGAACCCGATTGTGTTCATAATGTCGAAGTAGACGATTCTAGTGATCTTTATTTCAATATAGAAACGTCGACAGAACCTGAGAGTTCTGTAGCAAAAGAGCAGGCTGAGAGCTGTGGTTGTTATGATAGTACGTGTACTAGTTGTAATGAGGCCCAAGACAAAGGCGGGGCAGAGGTGAGTGTCCTTGTGTTGTCAGAGTCACATTTAATATTGTGTGTTGACCTGCATATAAAAAAAAGTGCAACATGCAGTTAACAAGGTTTGAGAAAAAGTTCCTGAAGCAATCATAGGCAATTTTAATGTCTTTACATTCCTAAGTGCAAAGTTTGAGAATTATTTTTTGGGGGGGGGGGGGGGGGGGGGGCAGAGGTCTTCGAATATTTTCTGGTTTATAGTAAACAAGCAGCCATAAAATGTTAGGGAATAGGATTATTTCTTTTTGAAGCAACTGTGTATTGTTAAAGATTTGGTTTTCAAAGAGAAAATGTAACCATCCCAGATTTCATCGGAATTCATGGAGGTTTTCTTGTTTTATGATATTTAAACAAAATAATATTAAATACAACTTTGATAATAAAATTCAAAGAAGATAAAGAGAGAAAATAAATACGGTACATGTGTGTGCTGTCGAGAGAAGTAGAAAAAATTGCATTTGTTGCGCAGCTTTAAATTTCATGTACAGTCAGTCAGTCGAGGAACGAGATTATTACACACTCAAGTATTGCGTTTTTTATAATTTCAAATTGTAAGGATGTAAATATTTCTAAAAATCCAACATTTTAAAGGTGGATCAAAATTAGAGTATAGAGCACAGTTTGCTTCTCTGGGGTCTTGCTTTAACGTTTACAATATGAAAATCCTAAAATTCAATTTCAAAATCTTTAGAGAGACAGACTTCATGCATCGTATATTCTGATGATGATGCGAAAGTATATTGTGGATCCAAAAGTAGTGGATTTGGAAACTACTAAAGATGTAGCATTTCAGATATTTGTAATATTTGAAAGTTTAAAAAGTTTACTTAAACGTTTGAATTTCTGATGACTTACTTAGTTATACAGCATGTAATTTTTGTTTCACTGGATTTTGTTACCATTTTCAATTTGGAGAACAAATTGAACTTGCAATTTCACTGTTTCGCATGTTATTTTGCTATAATTTGAATTCACTTTTTTTTTGGTCCAATAATTTAATATTCTAGATTCTTGATCTACATATACTAACATACTCTCTTTTTAATTTAATCAACGGGAAGTATCATTGTCAAAAGGGGAAAAAGAATTTTCAAATGAGATAATTGGTGTTAGTAAATTCATTTTTAATTTGATGCTAAATGCTTGAAAGGTTTAAAAGTCAATATATAAGGAGGGATTTTGGGTGTGGGCAAAATGCGTCAAAGATTTGTAAATTTTAGGGATATGGGTTACCCCTTGTCTATAATCCCACTCAGCAACTGATTCGCCCTTGGGTTTGTTGTAGGGTGGACTGATCGGGGAGTTAGCGTCACTGTCCCTCCAGACAGGGGCCACCTTTGGGGGGTCGCAGTCACACCTTAGCGAGCAGGAGCGCAAGCTGAACTGGGAGCGTGGACAGGTAGACTACCTGGGGGCTGACAAGTTCGAGAACATTAAGGAGAAGCTGGACAAGTCCATGAAGGGTCCGGCTACCAGCACCAAGACCTACACATCCAGTCTGTTCAGCACTAGCGTCCCGGTCTCTACCACCAGTTCGGCAAAGAAACCAGTCGCGCCAAAGAAGTGAGCTGATTGGCCAGCAAAGGGTGTCGATTGTAGAGCGAAAGGAATCATGGTTATCTGGTGTTAAGTAAATAGGATATGCGATGTAGTTTAAGTGTTTTTATTAATGCATAAACGTCCAAAAGAATATTATATATTGCATTACTGTTGTACTTGATAAATTGTCAGCAAATTTTTGAGAGTGAATATTTTTCAAAAAATTGTTCTTGTTCAGAATGAAAGTACAAGTATAATCATAGTAATATTATTCAGTTTGTAATTTATTATGTAGCAGTTGATGTAGATCAAACGTTTTGAGTCGTGAACAGTGCTACCTCTATTTTTGGAAGTTTTAAAGTCATGCTTGTGCATATTTTTGATGATATTGTAAACACACACACTTCATACAGACAACAGTTTTAGTATAAAACGACAATGACCGATTTTCCTGGTAAAGATTCTACCTGTAAGGAAAAAAATTTATCTTTTTACATTGTGTTATTGGATTAGGATAATAATGATTCCTTTGACATTAATGATGGTTGGATTTAGTGACCGAGTTGTTATCATGTGATGCGGTCGTTGGTGCATGATTAATTGACCAGTGGTGAATGAATGATTAGAGATCATCTTAAGCTTTAATTTTTCTTTATTAACTTGTTATATCTTTATTAATAATAATGTTATCGTATTTTATTACAGCATTTGTTGTATATATCATCTTAATGTAGGTGGCTTAAAGCAAATATTAACATGTTCTAAGCTTTATTGTTTTTCTTTGTGACTTCCCCTGCAACTGAGTGATTTGTTATGAAGCCATACATGTAGAAAACTCTGCTCTGTAACAATACACGGAAGCTAGCTTTTATTTTCTGTAAAAAAGCTCAGTTATTTGCATACCTCAGATTGACTTTTTTTTCTTTTTTCTTTTTTTTACCGGTAATTTATTTTCCCTGTATAGTTAATTCCAATTTCAAGGTTTAAGTCATTCAATTCTTTTTAGGAAAAATAATGGTTGTTTTTTTTACCAACTTCCTCCAACAGGCAGACACATAGTTTATTCTTATTGAGTATTCATTCTTTACAGTATTTTGTACATGTATTACAATTTTGTTATTAGGATACAACCAATAGCTGAAAGTAAAAAAAATTGTGGGTTTATTTGGAATTCTCTGCACTAGCTGAAACATATTCAGAATAGATCACATTCCATCCAGACTTTGTGATAATATTGTGCAATAGTCTCTATAAAGGGAGATAACCCTTGTTTGTTGTGGCTGTGCCACTGTGTAACAGGTTTGGATGACGGTGGAAGATTGGCTCTTTATGGTATATATTGCATAGAAAACCCCCTCAAACAAATACTGTAAATTCCTAATTAATCGCGAGGAATTAATATCCGCGTAAAATCGCGAGAAGCATCCTTCGCGGATTTTAAAATTTCGCCATTATTTTCTGAGAGTTGAAAACTATAAGAAATAAGGAGAAAAGTTCAACGTTCGCGATTTTATATTCTCGCGATTTGGTAGAAACCAGCGGGATCGCGGAATTAAGTACTCGCGTAATATAAGGAATTTACAGTATAGCCCCAGCAATGGTCAGTAGGATGGCAGCTTTTTTGGTTGAAGATGGGAATTTTTTTTGCATAAGTTGATGTAAAATTCTATGTTTTTGTCTTGTTTTGAGTGAGTTATTGTGTGTTGCATTGATTTGACTCTGGTGACAAAAATTTGATTTGTTGTAAATGTATGCTTTCCATCGCAAACTTCATAGTCACTGGGCGTTATATTTGAAAAGCTTGCTTCACATATCAAAATATGGTATATGCATATTAGAGAGGTGTTGTAATCTTTTACTTTTTGTTTGGTTTGAAGTGTGTTAGCTTGAAAATAAAATGTCTAATTTCTTTATATATTTATGAAAGTAAATTTATAAAGTTTATCCATGTTAAAACACCTAAGAGCATTGTGGGTTGTAATATTTCACTGGTTATTTTTATATAAACAGTGCATCAGTAATGATGACTGGTGTGTTATGCTTTTTGCCTAGGTTGAGGTTTATTTTCTATGCAAAGAAGACATCTGTGTAAACAACTGTTATCAAAAATGTCTTCCCATCATATCTGTGTTTAATTAATCAAACCATTAGTTTACAACATCATTCTGCAAATCTGGAGTATTTGGTGCAAAACATGATATTTTTTTTTGATTTTTTTTTTGGCTGACATTTTTCTTGATGTAGATTAAGCTCCTTAATTTTGTAATTTTTTAATATGAAAAATTTGTTTGAATTATTTTTATTCTGTCATGATTAGCCGTTTAGAAAATGCTGTATTTAGTAAGAATTTGCTTTAGTTGGCAGATTGGGTCAATACCACACCCTGTAATCTGTTTTCACCACTCTTATTCAACATGAAATAATTGCATGTTAGCATTAATAATTATAACGTAATTAACACTGTGTATATTACTTTCAATAATTAGTGAAATTGTAAAGTGTACCTGTATACCAGTATATGTTCAAAGTAGACTCATAAATGAAGAGTATGTTAAGTTGTCTGGAATGACATTGAAGTCCAAGTTAATGTGAATCTGGAATGGAGACAGTGTGTTTGTACTTCATTATTATATAGTTTTCTTTGTCTGGAGTAGACTTGTAATAGAATATAAACTTTTTAAAAAAGAATACGGTGTGTAATATATTGTTAAACTTACCACGGAGGGTGTGCGTGAACTGCAATCAAGATTGCTTAATGCTGCTGGAATATCTCCTGAATAAGTGTTGTATCATTATATTGGAATACCCTTCTGATATGATATCAAGATATATGTTGAACAAGTGTGTGCAAAGCTTGAAAACATGTCATGTGGTGATGTTATAGATTTCTAGCAAGATTTTTTTTTTGTTTTTGCAGTTGTTGCTTTTGAAATTCTAGCTATTACAGACTGCCTCACTCACGTGGACTCTAGTCTATGAAACTGGACTTGTGTAATCAAAGTCTATCCACAGGGCATTTTGACTGAGAGAATTCACAATGTAGGTTACAGTCAGGCAGGCAAGAGTTGCAGTTACTCCAAAGTGAAAGCTTTTGATCCCAAGGTTCTCCATTTTGTTTGTACCCTCATATATCTATGTTTAATATAATAGACATGTAGTATAAGTATATGTTGTTTTAATTGTTTTATTGTAAACAATATATCCTTCAGAAATGGCCATAACAGTACGGTGTTAACGATACATGTACATTGTATTTTGGTTAGATTAGTTTTTTCGCTCGATTGTTTTTTTCCTTTTTTTTCCCCCACAGCAAAATAAAAAATAAAAAATAATGTGCCATTTCAAAGATATTGAAAAGAGAGGTATTTATCTGTAGTTTTGTATAGCTATTGGTGCTAAGGATCCTAACTCTGGTGTTATCCACTTAGTGTGACAGTGTATATGTATGTATTATTTTAGCAGCATAATATCCTAGTAAGCAATACGCTTGAAAGTGTTTTCTTGGAATTTTTATCCAGTTTTACGGTGATCACGTAGATTACAAAAAGTTTCCAGTACACTTAACGGACACAAAAAAAATCCTGAATCTTCTGCAATCATGCTACTGTTAGTTTTGTTGGCCAGATTTGTTAATTGTTCTGAAATACCTTATTAGTAATAGGGGAAAATGTTATCTAAGGAATGTTTTGTTGAACAAGTCTTGATTAAAGAATTCACTTGCTGAATTGACTGCGTTAATTTCTTTTTTGGGGGCATTGACCATAATGAGTGAGAGGTATGAGTGGCCGTTTTGATATCACCCCTTGATAGTTCAACTGCACTGAATAAGGATAAAACAATCCTTATAAAATAAATCTGACAGCCACTAACGCAAAGACTGTAATTTTATAATGTTTTCTCAGCGGTTGATTATCATACTACAGGTATTTACAAAATCTACAGAACTGAATTTGATAGAAGAATCTCCTGACTTGTTCAACTTCAAAGTCATATGTAGTACTGTTTCACCATTGGTAGATCAAGAGAAACTTAAAATTTGCAACATTATAGAACGTTCTATTTTCTGCACCAAGAGGAAATAACTAGAGATGACACCAACATTTTTTTTTCAGAAGACATGATGATTTGCAGTTAATTAACCCGTTCCCTGGTCGAGTCTTACCCAGGTCAAACTGAACCTTACAGTTAATCCATTCCCCATATATAATTATGTTAGTCTAACCCAGATCAAACTGTACTTGAGAAGCCAGCTTGTATCTAAGCTGTGGAGGTCAACTCTTCATAGCCGACTTGTACCTTACAACTTTTTCAAATTAGTTACTGTGCAATGATATCACGCTCACCTTGCACCTTATCATTTACATTTGCATTCCATACATTAATTTTTAAAAAGGGGGGGGGGCACTTAAAGTCTTGTAACGCGTCCGTTTTTGATAAATTTCAGACCGACATAAAAATTAAAAAAATATAAAAACTTGACACCATAAACATTAAACAAATAGTTACTCCCCCTCCCCTTATCCTCAGCCAAAGATAATAATAATCAAAATTTCCTTCTGTATATGTTCCTCATTTATAGAAACATCTATTATGTTTTTCGGAAACTTCTGTCGCATGTCGGCAAATTGAACATCGCTTGGCTTTTTGGCGTCAAGAACTTACGAAAATTGCTGAACGTAAATCTGATCGGATAAAACCGCGTCTTAACGCATTCATTGACGTCACAATAGTTGTCCAAGGAACAACGTAAACTACATCACGTTTGCTTCAAAATTGAACGTTTGTACGGTACAGTATATTTATACTTATCTAGTGATTTGAAACCGATTTAAAATGGAAAAAGCTTATTGGCGAAGAAAACTGCCACCAGGTTTTCAGTTTTGGATGGAAAATTTGGGCAGAAGCGTTGTCTATGCACAGCCAGACAATATATACGAGCATGCAGCAAAATACTTGGAAGAAAAGTTGATGGAGAGAAATATGGCTCTGGAGAGATTGCCAAAGAACTCTTATCTACAAAAACTTGCTCTAAAAAAGAATGGAAGAAAATTGGAAAACGAGGAAGCAGTATCCAAAGATGACGAAAATGAGGCAATTTTACGAGTGGATGATGCAAAAGCCGACAGTGCACATACTTTTCAAGCGAAAAAACCATCAAGGGAGCAAAATGCTAAATCTTTGGGTGCAATTACTTCTAAAGACATTCCAAGTTCATCACAACTTCAAAGAACTGCTGGAGATGAGAGTGGTAGGGAAACTCCCGTTGAAGTCTCAAACGCCGTCGCGAGAACTCTTCAAGTTGCTCAAGAACAAACCGCAGACGATACTGCAGTCATGGAAGAGCAAGCGGAGACCGAAAGCCAGGAAGATGCCCATGCAAGTCACGAGAAAACTCTGCTGCTCGAATCTAGCCAGGTAAAAGTTTCCGATCAGGATTCAACGAATTGGAAAGGAAGCTCGGGTACAAACTCGGACGATGCTCAATCAGTGGCATACTCAGAAGAAAATCAAGATTCTGGTAAAAATGATTTGAAAGATGAAGATATAAAAAACAGCTTTAGTAAACGAGTTGATGAAGTAGAAAATTTTGTTGCTTCTGACACTGAAAGCACTGCGCAACGAGAGTCTGTAGGTAACACAGAGAAGCCTGCTGATATTACGGCAACCGCAAAAGAACCGTCTCTATCTGAAGAGGAGTCTGTCGGTCCTCGGGAACCAATGACAGATTCCAGTCCTGCTGTTCCTGCTTCTGAATCTTCTCCAGTTGTTCCTGTTGCTAAATCTGGTCCAGTTGTTCCTGCTGCTAAATCTGGTCCAGTTGTTCCTGTTGTTGAATCTGGTCCAGTTGTTCCAGCTGTTGAATCTGGTCCAATTGTTCCTGTTGTTGAATCTGGTCCAGTTGTTCCTGCTGCTGAATCTGGTCCAGTTGTTCCTGTTGTTGATGCCGGACCAATTATTCCTTTTGTCGAGGCCGGTCCAGTTGTTCCTGTTGTTGATGCTGGGCCAGTTGTTCCTTTTGTCGAGGCCGGTCCAGTTGTTCCAGTCGCTGAATCTGGCCCAGTAGTTCCCGCTGATGAATCCGTTCCAGCCGCCGAATCCGGTCCAAAAATTTCAGTCGCTGAATCTGTTCCAGTAGTTCCAGCTGCTGGGTCTGACCTAGTTGTTCCAGCTGTTGAATCTGGTCCAGATGACAAGGCAGCTGAATCTGTCCCAGTTGTGTCTGCAGACGAGTCTTTCATCGGAGAAGATGAACTGGTTGTTGAGACCAAAACCATAGCTGAACAGGAATCCTCACAAACGGCAGATACTGCAGACAAAGAGGATAGCAACGAGGAGGAACAGACGGTGGAAGTAGGAGCAGTAAGCTGTAGCGTGGAAGCCGTCGTTACAACGGAGGAAGATAGCCAGCAAAATTCTGAGGCAAAGGGTGATGAAACAGAAAACGGTGGAGAGGGAGCGGAACATGCCGAGGAGCATCCAATGGAAGATAGGAAAGACTCCCATCAGGCTGTAATGAATCCAGCGGAAAGCGTCGGAAGGGTAGACGATATTGCGCAAATTGCAGATTCACTAGACATTATTACACACCATGAGGAGGAAGTTAAAGATGGGGTCGAATCTTCGGTGGCTGAATCAGAGCCGTTAGAGAAAGTGGTCCAACCTTCAGAGGAAACGAAGTCTCCCGCCGTAGGAAAAGGAAGTGGTACCGACACTCAAGGAAAAATCACAGAATCCGCAGAAATCGCCGAAACATCGGGAGAGACGGAGGTCGAAGGTTCTGAGGCCAGAGGGGGATCAGGCGGAAATGCATTAAATGCCGCAGTAACCGTAGAGAACGGGGAAAGTAAAATAGGGGATTCTACAAATACCGACACGGAGAATCCAACAGAAACCAAACAGGATGCTCCTACAGTGGAAGATCAGTTAACAGAGGATGGTACCACCGCGAGCAAAGAGGATCACACCGCGGAAGTTCCCGCGATGGCGGAGTAGTCCTCGTCCCTGTCCATCGAAATATTGTGAATATTGAAAAACTTTGTGGACATGTTTCTTGCCCATTGGTAATCATACAAATACGACATTTGTTTTTCGTCAATTTCCAGAATCTTAGTATATTTTATCTCCACTGAAAATGGGTAGACATCATACTGAAATAAAAAAGAAAACATCTAATGGTCTATAAGTTCGCTTTTTTCATGCAATGCACGTATAAATTCCATGCATGTTTGTTAAAATATTTATTATTTTAAATTTAATTACTTGTTTTTCGTCTTTCTTCAATGTATTTATCATCTTCAGCATGTGTTTAATTAACTATTTTTTAAAAATTCAAATGCATGTATTTTTTACAGTAATAAAGCATATGGGTATTTTTAAAAATGTCTCTATTCTGATAATCAATTCGTACACATGTTTACAAAAGCATTACAGTAAGATTCGAAGCAAAATAGACGATAAAGAAATAAAAATTTTATTTCCAAAATATTATTAGGGAAACAAATTTGCTTAAAGTGTTTGATAAATATAAAAGCAATTGATTTTTTATATTAGATTTTTATTAAAACTTTGCATGGTCAAAAATAAAATCATTCATTTATGTCGGGAATAAATTTGATTGGGAAGACCTAAGATTGGGCTGTTTTGACCGTTATTGAAGCAGACCGGTAATTTTTAAATTTGAACATATTTAAGATCAATTTAATGAAGAGTTAGTTGGTTCAAGAGGGGAAGTCAAATATATGTTTTGACTTGGGTCTAGGAATAATGATTTGATACTTTAAATGCACGTTACCAAGACGATGGACTTAACAAAAGAAAGTTTGATAAAATTTTTGCAGAAATTGTCATACATTTTCAATGGTGAAACCGACTTTCTGAATAAAAAAATAAAAAAAATGGTATATAAAACTAAATGAAAATCAATTAAGGTTGTATAAACATCTTGAAGCGATTAATAAAGCTGTAACTCATTTCTTATAAAACACTTTCATTATCAAGTTAATGTAAAATTAATATTTTTAAAAGTACAGTATGAAAAGTGTTGTAATATTGTAATTATTTTTGTTAATTTTTTTTTAAAAGCACAAATAATTATGTTAATACAAAGTCTGAAGTCAAATATTTAAAATATTTTCCTCGATGCGAGAAATCCGGAATTTTTAGCGCGCCCAGTCGTGTTAAATTTTAGCCTGCAATCTCCATATCCGATTTTCTTAAGAACATTTTTTGGAACTGAAACTGGAAAGGGTGAAGAAATGGGTGTTTCAGAAATCAAAGACGAGTCGGCACTTCAAAGCCTGTTGTCATCAGCCTCAAAGTAAGAACATTCTTTTCTTGAAAGGCATGAATATGAGAGAAAAAAATCATTGATTACACGTAAAAGTTTAGATACTGAAAATAATTACGTTTTTTTATCATTAGGGGCTATTCTCTTCAAAGAGAATAATGTTGACATGCATAAGGGCTTCGCCTTTCAACTTCTCTTAGGCATATAGTTGTCTGTTACAGAACTGAAAATGTTACTTAGTTGGGTGAAGTGAAGCGTCGAATAATTTATATTAATTGCAATTCTTTTTGTTAATTTCGTCTATATTGGTTAATATGTAAACGGTGTGACCGTTGGACCGAGCGCAGATTTAACACAGTGCAGTTTGATTTTTGTAGAACAAAATTTATTTGAAACGCACACAGTAGGATACGCCTGGTTGCCTACTCAAATTATTAGCCAAAGTTTAACTAAACGTCGCGTGCATAGTCTACATTATGACGTCATGTTTCAGACGTAAAACGTACACGTTTTGTCATCGGAAATATCCGAAGAGAGTTACGTTATTCCGAACTTTTTTTTATTACTTCTTTCATTGTTTATCAATTTAATTCAAATAAATGCCGCTGTAAAAAAATGAATACTTTATTTTAATTAGTATCTTAAAGATCAGTTCCTTGATATGAATGTTTTTATTTTTCATCTGATAATTTGATAAGATATACATAGAACTAGTCGTGTTTCTTGATTGAAGCACTTTTGAAACTTATCTGGTGTCCTTTTTTAGCTCACCGAGACGAAGTCAGGGGGAGCTTATGCTATACCCTCGGCGTCGGCGTCGGCTTCGGTGTCGGCGTCGGCGTCCGGACCTGGTTAAAGTTTTTGTTGCAGGTCCTGTATCTAAGCTATTACTTGTCCTATCTTCACCAAACTTGCATGGATGATGCATCTGGACCTACTTATGGACTTGAAAGACTTGGATGCTGAATCTGAGTCCTAAATTTCAGATGCTGGAGGAGGTTAAGATTGTTGGACCAGGTTAAAGTTTTTGTTGCAGGTGCCCTTTGATAGCAATATCTAAGTTACTGCAGGTCTGTACTTCACCAAACTTGCATGGATGGTGTGTCTTATGATACTGATGCACCAGACAGGCTTGAGTGCTGAATCTGAGCCATAGGTTTCGGATGCTGGAGGAGGTTAAGGTTTTTGGAGCTGGTTAAAGTTTTTGTTGCGGGTGCCCTCTGATGATTATATCTTAGTTATTACTTGTCCTAACTTCACCAGACTTCCATGGATGGTGCGTCTTATGATACTGATGCACCTGACAGGTTTGGATGCTGAGTCTGAGCCATAGGTTTCAGATGCTGGATATGGTTAAGCTTTTGGAACAGGTCACATGTTTAATAGATAATAGTACTTTTTCAAACTTGCATAGATGATTAAACTGTAGTATGAATGAATCACAGAGGAAGCTTCAGATGCAGAGCTTGATCTCCATTATCAAGGATGCTATAAAATATATCTTAGTTATTACAGGTCCTAACTTCACCAAACTTGAATGAATGGTGTGTCTTATGATACAGAGACACCAGACAGGCATGGATGTTGAATCTGAGCCAAAGGTTGCGGATGCTGGAGCAGGTTAAGATTTTAATTGCTAGTGCCCTCTGATGATGATATCTTAGTTATTACTGGTCTGAACTTCACCAAACTTTCATGGAGATGCGTCTTATGTATACTGATGCACCTGACAGGCTTTAATGCTGAATCTGAGCCATAGGTTTTGGATGCTGGATGAGGTTTAGTTTTTTTGGAACATGTCACATGTTTTATAGATGATAGCTTGCATAGTTGATTTAACTATATTATAAATGAAACGCAGAGGTTGCTTCAGATGCAGAGCCTGATCTCCATTATCAAGGATGCTAAAGAAATCTCCTACCTCACTCAAACCTGCCCGATAGATAGATGTGTTTGTTGATAAATGATATAACATGATTCCTATGATATAGTATTGTATGGTATGAAACAATATTGTTTAATATGATACAATATAATATCATATGTAATATTATAAAAAGTTATATGATACGATATGATATTGTATAAAAAATTTTTATATTTTATGTTATGATATTGTATCATGATATCGTTATGTATAGTATTGTATATTATGATACAATATTGTATAATATCGTATCATATGATATTGTATAATATGATATTGGTTTATAATATGATTTATTATCACATCTGATTCACATGAAATTGTATTGTATGATATTGTAAAATATATTATTTTATCATATGATACAATATGTATAATATAATATTGTATTATATAATATTTTACTTTATCACATAATATTGTATCATTTGATATGTACAATGTTGTATCAAATAACATTGTATAATATGATACAATATCATATTATGTAACAAAAATGATACAGTATCATACAATATTATACTATATTATACAATATAATATCATATGTTTCAATGTTATGATGTATTATGTAATATGATATTGTAATATAATACTATATTGTTTATTATATTATGATATTGTATTATTAGATCAAATACAATATAACGTATAACACAATACAATGTCATATCATACGTTAACAATATCATATCTCATCATTGTTTATTATGGTATTTTATTGTATTATATGATATATGTTGTAAATATGATAGGATGCAATATTTGATTTTAAATTATTGTATTGATTAACATATGAACATATGATTATCATACAATTTTTTAACAGATGATAAACGTTATTGTGTCAAAACAGAATCCATGCATATCCAAGATCATAAAGTATGATTTTCATTTAATATGATAAAGGTGGTCTCATGAAGGTGAAGTCTCATAAGGGTGATGTCTCGTCTCGGTGAGCTTTGTAATCTGTGATTACCTATGTTATTACTTTTAATTCAAATTACCTTCTATCGAAACGCCGGAGCATTTTAATCGAGTTTAGGGGCAATAAACATCGATAAGTACTAGTCAATCAATGATCGAACTAACTTTTTAAAAACAAAATGGCAGCCAATATGGCGGCGCCCAGGGCTGGAAGAAATTTTTTTTGGCCTTAGTACCCCTGATTCAACTTTCATTTTTCACTGATTTTCTTATATATACGTGTTACCATTAATCCTCGCTTCGCGAGGCGGGCTTCGCACGCCTCTCGCTGCGCTCGGTATTAATTTCATTCAATCTATTCGTGATTTTGATTGTGTCCTGAAAAATAGAAATGTTTGATTGGGTTGTTAACAGTTTCGATTAAATTCAGATCTTCAGTATTAAATCTACTGAATGCCGTATCAAGTTAGCTGATTTATTCATTGCACACACAACTTGTTTTTCATATTTTAAAATTTAATTACCTTTGTTATGTCTTTGCAGTCAACTGGTGGTACTGCACTTTTCAGCAGCATGGGCTCCTCAATGCAAACAAATGAATGAAGTCATGGAGGAACTATCTAAAGATTCCCAGTATAATAATGTACAGTTTGCTAAGGTAAAACATTTGTTACTTGTAATTTTTCCTGTCACAATATATTTATTTTCAGCACTGTATTTATGAATTTATAAAAACGGTACATGTAACTATATAAACTCTGACTATGATGTAATGATAAAATATAATGGTTTAAACAATCCATTCATGTGCAATTATGGTATAGTGTACAAATGGTGTAAAGAAACTTTGATTGCTATTTATATGATAAAGTGTAAAGAAATGTATGGTTTGTAACTTCTAAAGTTAATAAACTACATGTACTGGGTAATTTAATATAAATTTGATTTAAATTTTTTATTTTAAAAGTTGGAAGCTGAGGATGTACCAGAAATCTCTGAGAAATATGAAATAACAGCAGTACCCACATTTATATTCATCAAGGTAAGGTTTTTAAATCCCATATTTTTGTTTAGAAAGGTTTTCAAATCATATTTTCTCATAATTGATTTTATATCTCTCCTTATTATGGCACAAATCCATATTTTTTAAGATGTGGCAGATGAATACAGTTAGCTAAAAATAAGGTATATAAGGTAGCTAAACACTTTAAATCTTGTTCATAGTGATGTTGATTGCATTGCATGGTATTGATTTAAAACCCGTCATATAATTCTTGGGTCACAGAACAAATCCCAGGTTGACAGAATTGATGGTGCCAAAGCGGCAGATCTGACAAAAAAAGTAAAGCTCCTGTGTTCAGGACAAGGGGGCGTGCCACCACCAGCGGAAGACAAAAAGCCAATTCAGGTAACTATATATTTGGTATATCTTGTAAATGTTTCATTTACCAATGACTGAAAATTTGTTTTAAAGAATTTACAATAACTTTCCTTAATAAAAAATCCTCTGGGAAATATTTGAAGTGTGTTTTAAATCACACCAAAGATTTTTGTTTACATAGTTAACACATTTATTAAAAATGTACCCTGTACAAGTCCCCAGTTTTATCTGTAAATAAAAAGAATTACATACAAAATACTGCTCAATTTTGTAACTAGAACCAGTATATATATGTTCCTAGGAAACAACTACATGTAAATATATTTTATTGTTTACATAGGATTTAAACACCAGGCTGAAAAATTTGATCAACTCTGCACCAGTCATGCTATTTATGAAGGGAGACCCAGAGCAACCGAGATGTGGTCAGTACCAAGACTCAAGTGTATCCATTACATATTGTCTGAAATATGCTTGTGTTAAAAAAAATGAAATCTTCAAGACTGACAAGGGTTGTAAAAAATTTGCTTTTATATTGTACAGGTTTCAGTCGGCAAATCACACAGCTACTGAAAGAACGAGGAATCAAGTTCAGTTCTTTTGATATCCTGCAAGATGAAGAAGTCAGACAAGGTTAGCACAAAATACTTCTTTGCTATTCAAATGAGCGTAGGAAATCATGTTGCCATCTCCTTGGAGATTCACAAAAAAAGTTGTAGAATTGTAAACTACAAAAAATAATAACTTTTTATAAATAAATGAATAGTTATAAATTAAATGGCAGTTTCATTCATGATGATTTTTCTTGTATTTTTCTTGCAAGTACTTGTGATAAAGTAATGTTAGATATACTGGTATGAGTAAATAGTCTCGGGTGTTTTATAAGGATTGAAGACATATTCCAACTGGCCCACATATCCACAACTTTATGCAAATGGAGAGCTGATAGGAGGGGTGGACATTGTGAAGGAACTAATCGAGTCCGGGGAACTGGAGGCCCAGCTACCAAAACAAACCAGTCTGGAAGACAGGTGCACTCATAACTAAATCTCATTTTCTAAATTTGCAATTATTTTTTTTTGGATGAACTGGACCAACTGAAGAGCAAAATGTTTATATCTGCAAGAACTTTCTCTAAGGTCAAGAGGCCATCCATCATTTTTCTACATGTACATTTGCTTAGATTTAGATTTACTGTGTAACTAGACATTAAAACAAACCAATGTGCTTTTACCCTGTATTCATGAGGAAGAAACGTTGAAGTGGAGAATTTTATAATGTACGCATTGCTTTCATCCTCTTCACTTCATACATTTATGAGAGATCAAACCATTTAAAATGAAAAGGGGTGGCTGTTAATTTAACCATTCCACTCAAAATGATTCCAAACTCTTCAGTTGCTTTACATGATAAAGAAACAAACATAACAAATGCTTTACTACAATAAGATTTACCTGTACTTACTAAAAGAATATTGTTTGTCTTGTAAAATTTTAGATTGAAGGGTCTGATCAACAAATCAGATGTCATGTTATTTATGAAGGGTGATCCCGACACCCCCCGCTGTGGATTCAGTAAGCAGACGACAAGCATACTGGCTGATACTGGGTAGGTGTGAAAACAATGTACAAAGTGAATTTCATATTACTGTAATCTTATTAAACTGTTAATAAACATTAAAAACCAATAATACTAAAAATTTATTGTTAAGTTGTTTTCAAACTTCAAAGTGTATACATCGTAACATGTGTTTGCGTAACTACTGTGGAATCGTTAGATTTCATGGTGGCTCAATTTTCGTGGAATTCGTGGGTACCTCGCATCCATGAATTAACATGCTCCACAAATTAATAAATTAGGGTATTTCCTTTGTAGGCTTAAGAAAATACACAAAATTACGTCCCCACCAACCTGTAAAATTTAAGCAATCCACGAAAATTTGCCCCCACAAAATTTAATGATTCCACAGTATACTAGAAAATTAAACTATTGACTGTTGAATTTGCAGCGTGAAGTATGATACCTTTGATATTCTTTCTGATGAGGAGGTAAGACAAGGTTTGAAGAAATATTCTAATTGGCCGACTTATCCCCAACTGTATGTTAAAGGAGAGTTGATTGGTGGATTAGACATCATCAAGGTAAAAGTAATGAAGTAGCGTTACTTCATAAACACAACTTTTTAATATGATTGATTTTATTATTGTAATGATAAACATAAATTTGTATAGCTGAAATAAAAATGCATAAAATAATAATATGTACGAAATTCAACACTATCACAGTAATATACATGTGCAAACAATGTTAATTTTTGTCTGCGCAGATATGAACTCACACTAACAAAACATTGAACTATGAGAGTATTTATAGTCGTTATTAAAGATGCAAATTGACTCAAAATTAAAATTTACTATATCCAGATTACGGTACTGTGTAAGAGGATGATTGAATTCAAATATGTAATTTTTTGTTTTCAATTTATTTTTAGGAACTAAAAGAATCTGGAGAGCTTGAATCTGTATTGAAAGGACAGTAAAACTTATACGCAAAGGGAGAGAACTCTGACTAGTGCTAGCCAACTCTGTTGTCATTTGTAAAATGATGCACATATATATTAATGGTTATGTCATTTACACATGATTGGTATGTGCATTCTGTATCAAAATGTTGAAATATGGTCTGTTCATGATATTCCACTTCAAAAATAAATGGAGCTTTTAAAAGAAGAAAATGTAGTTGTGTGTGTTTTTTTATGGGGGGGGGGGGGGGGGGGGGATACATCAGCGACATCTATTTATATCTCTGGTTGCATTAATGAATTTTTGTAAACTTTACTCAAATTTTATGTGACAATACAGTGTATTTATTTATATTATGATGAAAAAAAGTTTACAGTGGCTCTTCTTGTTATAAGTCCAAAAAAGACACCTGAGTATAATTGATATTTTGTCCTATAATCAACATCCTACGGACTAAAGTATTGTCATTTCGTTTTTGCAAAGGTTCTACAATACTAAAAATAATTATACTATATACAGAAACAATTTAAGTTCTTTTGCAAAATATATACATTAAAATAAGGTTATGTAGAGGATATATTTCAAATAAATGGCGCCGGGGGATTTTAAGGTCATGAGTCATAAAATGACGAATTCTTTAGAAATTCATACGCTGAAATGTAAAGTGCTGAAAATATTTATAAAGAAAAAATATATAGCTTGGTACATTTTTCAAACTAAATTTAACAATAATATTAAACACCTACCAGCAAAATTGCATAAAAAGATACAAAGCCGTTTAATTTATGTTTGTAATACTCGATCAAACCGCGCACTACATTTGTCACCAAACAGGTGCGCATACAGGTAACCGGAAGTGGATTGATTTGGAATGGCGTAGGAAAACAACGACTAGATAACTATTTGAAATAACACGATGGGCACGAACATCTGTGTAACGTTCTTTGCCTTCTTATGTTTAATCGCACTGAGTAATGCTCAAACACAATGTAAGTAATTTCATCTTCTGAATTTTACCGTAATTTTACCTTGTTTACAGGTGTGCAATAGAGAATCCGGAAATGGAATTGCATTTGTTGATGTTTTGGATATACCGTATTGAATTTGATGTATAAAATATTGCTTTGTACTGTACAATTTGTCTTGTCGTATTTATCTATGATTCTGTATTTTATTTATCTGCTAAACAGCTAAAGGTAAGAACACAGGTGTGATTTCCCCTCACCTTGCTTTGATTTTGTTGGAACAGTACAGATCTCCCCTATTTGTCAAAATGTCTTCAATATGATAAACTTTCTGTCATTTAATGTTGTAAATTCGTGTGTCTTGTGGTTTCATTATAAGTTTAACTATATAAGAATCCTCCCAACTCGATAACATTATTGTTTATAAATTAAATATTGTATTCAGTACACTATTTTTTATCTGAAAAAAAGAAGAATAAATTAGTTTACAGAGAAAAAAATTCCAAACATAAAGTGACAATACTTATTGTAATACAGAAGAAGAATGTTAACAGATTTTTCTTTTATTATGCTGGTAAAACAGCAAGTTATAGATATTTCTTGTGCTACAGTGCAATATTTAAATGAATTCAGCATATTGAAATGTTAAATGGTTGTATATTTGTAAAACTAATGTTCTTTGCCTCCTAGAACTTTAAAATATGTAATGATCGACAGACTGTTAAAATCGCACATCGATCACAAAACTTACTTTGAGTGGTGATATGTACACATTTTCTCTGGAGCAATTCCATGCAATCATTTTATGTGATGTCTTAGATTATGATTATTTTTGGAAGTCGGAATTTTGATGATTTATTTTTTTTAGGCCCATGCTTTTATCATTTAAGTTTCATGGTCCTTTTGTTACCTGAAACACACTGAAATTAGTAGATTTGTACCATATATATTTGAGCATGACGTACCTTAATTCTGCGGCGTGTCTTGTCTATCATTTCAGATTCATTCTTCATGTGTAAAAAAGAAATACACATAGAAGTTATACTTATTTACTGAGTTTAAATTGCACTATAAATTTTGAGTGCAATGATTTATGTATTAAGTTTATGGTAAATACAGTTCTTTTTGTGTTCTTACATGTTCTGACATCCATCTCGACTCATTCCATACTTAAAGCAAATCTCTCTCTCTCTCTCTCTCTCTCTCTCTCTCTCTAATAAAATCTAATAAATTTGAATGTACTCTGTGTCTTGATATTGGTTTTATATTTACTCTGTTTAGGTTTTTAATAACAAAGGACACTTTGTTTATTTGCTAGTTTTAAGATGGTGTGTAATCTCAGAAGCCGAACAAAAGAAATGTCAGGATCTGAAAAAAGTGGCTGCAAGCATGTACGCCAATAGAGTACCAAGCTACGAGGTCATTCCACTGATAGAATGTGTTCTGGGAAAAGACGTGTAAGTAAAAAATATTCCAAAAAATCAAAACTTCTTGATTTTGCTTAATTAATATAGGACACCTTTAATACCTTTAACTGAATGATAATTAACCTATATACCACTGAATCATGTAGATATTGATTCTATAGATGTTATTTGTGTAATGGAATTACTGTTTTGAATACCAGGTATAACTGCATGGAGAAGATCCAGGACAATGATGCTGATATCATGGCCCTTGACACAGGACAGGCCTACTTTGGAGGGAGGTACTACAACATGATGCCCTTCCTAGCAGAGAAATACAGCCCAGGGGGCGCAGGTAGGACGATAAGTAAAAAGTTCATCTTCTTACAAAGGGTTAACAGAAGTCATCAAGATTTGTTGTTGTTGATTTTAAATATATTGTAATAACAATGAAATGGTTGATGTTATAGGTACAGGTACAGGAGATGGAATGAACTACTATGCTGTAATAGTTGCCAAGAGAGGATCACAGTTTAATGTCTTTCAACTGCAGGACAAAAGGGCTTGTTTCCCAGGTAATTCTTTGCCTTTGCTTTCTCACTGTATGGAATATTACAGTTCTAAATGTCACCATTAAATGGTAATTTCCATCCCATTTTGTGCTATGAGAACAATTGATATTAATTTTGTAGTGAGTTTTTGATACTTCTGTGAAATTCTTTCTACTTTTTGTAACATAAGAACAATATCTTTGAGTTTTGCAATGAATCAGTATTTTGAATCTGCTGTGAAATATTGAAACATGATTTACAACTCATTGGTTCATTTTCAGGGGTTGGAACTGCAGCTGGATGGCTCTATCCTATTGGTGAATTTGTAAAGAAGAACGGTCAGACCAACATCATGCAGGTGACAGAATGTAACGCCATTGTTAAAACCGCCACCAACTTCTTCAAGTCCATGTGCTTGCCAGGAGCCCTGACATCTTTTTATAACCCGTTCGGTAAGCTGGTAGCCATTACTCTGAAATCTGCAGATGGCTCAATACGTGAAGTTGAATAAATTCAACTCATTGCTTAAAATATTCAAAAGTAGACAGAGTTTTATTCCTAGATTTGTAATAAAAATATTCCAGATATAAAACAAAACTTAACTGCAAAATTACAAATTACCTATTTTACTTAGGAAACAATCCAGCGAGAATTTGTGAGTTATGTTCTGGGTTCTTGGAAAAGAAATGCTCGACTGACGACCCATTTGCTGGATATGACGGAGCATTTAAATGTATGTCGGAGGACGCCGGGGATGTGGCCTTCCTGAGACATGACACCGTGGCACAGATGGCCATGAACTCCAGCTATATGCCTGATGTAAGTAGTACATGTATATCTCAGAGAGATGGCCATAAACTTCAGCTTTATGCTTGATTTAGTAAAGACTCATGAAGCTAAATGTATGAAGAGTTTATACATAAATCTGAGAAATAGACTGGGGGGGGCACTTTTTGCCTGATGAATGTTCATGTGATGGGTGTCTATGTCCTATGTCTGAGACATAGGCCTTTGGCAACAACAATACATGTCAGATGTTTGTTCATGTTTATACACGTACTATATCTGGGCTTAAGGTTGACATAAATGTCAATGTAACAATGTCTACAGTACATGCGAATAAATTTCGTGAACTAGCTGTTACAATAGCATGTTTAACACCATGTTTCTTTCCAGAACTATGAGTTGCTGTGTCCCAATGGGATGCGAGTGCCCGTGACAGATTATATGACCTGTAACTATGGATCCATCCCTGCCAACACTGTAATGACCTCCTCATTGAAAACCAAACCAGAGGTGGACGTCTACAAGAACTTCCTGCTGAAAGCTGCACAATGGTTTGGTCCCAGCGGACAGTACAGGAACCAGTTTGATATGTTTAGCTCCCAGCCCTGGGGATACTTTAACCGTAGAAATCTGCTATTTACGGACAGCACACAGACACTGGTGGATGTTGGAGAGAAAAACACTTACTACAGTTGGGTTGGTGAGTTGAAAATCTTAGGAACTCAGCTTTATACCTACACATGTTTACCAGTATATGCCTTCTACCCTCAAGCTTGTTAAAGTTGTTTCCCAAAACTACCAATTGCCTTCTTGTGTGAAAGTGTTCAGTCTGCCATCATCTGAGGCCTTATCTGCCATTGTTTGGAATCCACATAGCTCTCTTTTGACATTTGTCTGCTTGAGCATAAAGTGTTGTAAACTTGTATTGATGTGTAATATTTTGCCACCGTTGTTTAAATATGTGAAATATACAATCTCTGTGTACATAGAGCATAAAATGTTAATAAACTGTTAGATACAATTAAACCAAAGGTCATATGCAAAGGTCAATCTCTGGCAATGATTTATGCTGATGGATCAACAATTTCAGTATTAAGCTACAATTTACAAGGTATTCTCTTTTCAAGCAGCTATGGCCAGATGAAAGATGGTTGTACGTTTTAGGCAGTGGTTGCAATGAAATGGCCTAGCTCTTTTTAAATGTAATTTTCAGCTCATGAGCCATTAATTATTTCTTTTGCTAGATAATGACTTCTATCAGATAATGGAGTACCACAATGCCTGCCCCTTGATAACAGCCCGACTCTGCGTCATCTCCAAGCAAGAGAAGAAGAAGTGCGAGAAGATGATGATGGCCTTTAACGCCAAGGACTTGCGTCCAAGTCTGGACTGCATCAAAGGGAAGGGAACGGACGACTGCATGAAGCTGATATCCAAGGGAGACGCAGATATGGTGATGTTGGACCCCGGGGATGTGTACTTAGCAGGAAAGTAGGTCAAATTGCAAACGTTCACTCTAGATCAAGACTGGTAATTTGGAATCAATTTTGTTTTGTTTTTTTTTAAAGTAAAAAAGGTAAAACTACCATGACTCTGTAGATCAAAACTGTTAATTTGGAATCAATTAATTTTATTTAAAAAAAAAAATTTAAAAAGGCACAATTATTATGACTGTCCTAATGAGTATATATATATATTTTTTTTAAAAAAAAGATAAAATTCAAACTATGACACACTGCAAATTTTATTTCAAAATTAGCATTATTTAAAATTTTTGATGAACAGGAAATATGGCTTGGAGCCATTTGTGGTTGAGGACTATGGGAATATGAATGCCTCCGTCCATGTGGTAGCTGTGGCCAGAAAGAGAGACCACTATATGACGTTGTTCAACCTCAAAAGTAAGTTCTCCTCTGAAAAGTTATCAAGCGTTTTTGCATGAATATATAGCATATGAAATTAATTTCATTGAATTCAATAGCAACCTTATAAATAGCTTATTTTGGTAATTTGTTACTATCAAAGATAATAAAAAAACCCATTAACAACATCAGTAAAAAGAAAATGGAGTGTTACAAACATAATTTACATGCATTTGGATACTAAAAATGTTTTCCTCATTGTAGAGAAAAGAGCTTGTTTGCCAGGAATTGGTCGGGGAGACGGATGGATCATCCCAATGAATATCTTTATTGAAACAGAGCAGTTCATTCCGCAGCACTGTACCCTCTTTGAAAATCTGGGTAAATGTCTCTAATCAAATAAAGCTAAGATGATTCTGAGCTCTCTTAAGATGCATATTTAAAATATGATATGTACAATATGCAATGGTAGTATGCCCAAAGCAAGAAAACCCAATTTGAAAATGACTTGAGATGAAAAGGAATACATTTTAAAATAGCAATTGAATTACTGCAATAATCTTCCTAATTAGATTTTAATTTTAGCTAAGCTGTCTTAATAGTAGAGCAAGTGTTGACAGATGGTATCTTTAAAGTAATTCATTATATTGTCAGTAAAAGTTTGTTTCATTTTATTTCTATTTGACTGACTTATCCTGCTTTGTTTGGTCGACAGGTCAGCTGTTTATCCATTCCTGTATCCCTGGGGCTATGGACAAGGACTACAACCCCAACCAGAAGCCGGTCAGTCTGTGCGAGGGCTGCGCAGCGGGCGGCTTCAGAAAGTGTCAGAGAACCAGTGAGGACCAGTACTTCAGCTCCAGCGGGGCATTCCGCTGTCTCACTGAGAGTGAGTCTAGAGGATCCATTATTGTTCATTCACTAATATATAATCATGGTGGCTTGATTTTTTTTATTGGATTTCATGGGTACCACTCATTGACATCCTGATATAGAATTATCAAACACCATCTTTATTCTTTCTTTATATCATGGGAGCACAAAGTTATACCCCTACAAATCTGTTAAAAACTGGAAGGCCCCCCTCCCCCTTCAAAAAAAAAAATGTGCTCACATAAATTGAAATGTAAACCAAATTGATATTTCGTTTTTACTGAACAAAAGATTAACTTTTAATCTTCGCTTTTGTAAGTGATATGCAATAAAAAAGGTGATTTTTTCAATATTTTTTTTTTACAGAGGGTGGAGATATTGCGTTTGTGAAACATCTGACAGTACGTGGCAATACTGATGGTAGGAGACAGTCCTACTGGGCCCGAAACAGGCGTTCTGATGACTACGAGTTGATGTGTAAAGATGGCCGCAGAACCCATATTGATGACTGGGAGAACTGTCACCTCGGCCAGATTCCTGCCAGCGCCATGGTTACAGCCAGTAAGTAATGCTTTTGATAAAGCGGGATGACAAGTGTATTGTTTGTAACTGTGTACACAACTTCATATATTCCAGTGTTTAATTCTAGTCTTTTATAAGAAATAATTTTTTTTTTAATTTTCAGAGTACAAGAGTGAACAGGATAGAACCATATTTTGGCAGCTGTTAAACTATGGTCAACAATTCTTTTCCTCAGACATGTAAGTATTGCACTTTAAGTCAGTCACATATCACTAAAATTTAAACTTGCTGTATGTTATAATTTTGGGTAGATTTATTTTTTGACTGAGTTTTCTCCCTTTGGTTCATAGTGAAGGAGACTTCCATTTATTTGATTCTGGGACTTGGTACAATGATCTGATATTTTCCGACGACGCTGTGCGATTAATGAGGCTGGACAAGAGCATGCAGGATTACAGGAATTACCTGGGTCAGGACTTTATCAACAAGGTGGAAAACCTGCACAAGTACACCTGTGTTCCAGTCAAACCCAGCAAAAAAAGCTCCTCGTCACACACTTCCATCTCTCTCCTACTACTGGCAGCCATATTCATACTCCAATTGGTTGTGTAACATACATGTATGCTGGTGACTTCAACAACAAAGTGATAAAACATATTTCATGGATGAAAGTTGTGATGAAAGTGTGTCTTTCAGAAATGTATCTGTCTTATATGTATATCATTGTCATTATTACTGTGTAATTGTGAGGATTTTTTAAAAACATTTTATATCAATCAATTGCAAGAAGCATGTGTAGTTACATTGTATATTCATTACGTTATAACCACTGTATTATATCTCTATTACCCCCTTTTTAATCTTTAATGTCATGGAGTTGAAGAATGAGGAAAAAACCACAAGTCCCACATGGTGCATTCTTCCTCCAAAACACCTCATTCAGGGAAAGGTTGTGCATTTTGTTGTAAATTACTTATATTATATACCCACTACCCACACTGTGTCCATACTGCACTTACTACAAGTAGATAGATATAGGTTTAGTTTTTAACCAAAGATTTGATCGAAATCATTTAAAATCCAATTTTTTTTTTGTTCGATACTCTGACATCATATAGGCTCAAACTCTTTTGTTAATCTGGCAATGATTTTTATGTAGGATTTCTAGAGGTATGTTTGTACAAGTGTGTTTTTCCATTAATTTGTATCAGGTGCCATTTATATGCTTTGTACATTCCTAGATATGAATGCTAATATTTTATACAAGAGAGTGTACAGTCATTGAGAGAATGAGAGAGTGCTTATTTGTAAATACTTGTATCTATTTTTATACAAATCATTTTTTATTTCGAATGTACTTGACATGTATGCAAATATTTTGTATTTTAGGAGAGTGTAATGAATTGTATTTTATGATGATTATCCAGTAATTAATATAAACTGAGTTTTTCATTAACTAGTACTGGCTTATACCAAAGAGTTTGGTTTAAGTTCTTTTTCTCTAAAATCTAATTTATGAACAAATTTAGAAATTCATGAAGATGTTAACTGTCTTTATACTGGAAATTTCAACTGGACACAAATAAACTGAAAAACTTAAGATCTTGACTGGTTTTCATTCCATTTATAGAGGAAATGTTAAGAGCCTCAATGATGAGACTCTTGAAGATGTCATGATTACCATGGAATCATTAGATTTCATGGTGGCTCAATTTTCATGGAATTAATCCACGAATTAACATCCTCCATGAATTAATAAATTGGTTCTATAGTGTCACATTTCTTCTGCAGGTATAAGTTGATACACAAAATTACATCCCCATGAACCTGTAAAATTTTAGGAATCCACGAAAATTGGCCTCCATGAATTCTAATGATTCTATAGTACATATACAGTCATTGTTGTAGATTATGGCACATGCTAAATACATCCCAAAAAGCATATGAACAAGTCCAATGTGTACCGGTAGATATTTACAGGTTAAAAACAAATTTGCACTCTTAAATGTTTATACCATTACACACTGTACAGACAATGCATGATTTGTTTGTAATTTCTTTCACGATACTTCCATCAGAAGTAAGAGAATTAGAACCAAAGTTATATCCAGTAAATACTGTACAATGATAAATACAAGTCAATAAACAGAATTTATTTTGGCACATGTCACACACATTATTTTCTGTAACTGCATTAGTATAAAAGTATAAAATAACAACCAATGAAAATATGAATAAATTAATATATATACATGTGAATACAATTTTAACTGTAGGGAATGTTACTATTAACATTTTCTAGTATTCTACATTAGTTTTTCTAATTGTTTGCAATTAAAAAAGATGATTGCGTAGATGCACACAGGTAAAATGGATGTTATAAAGTTCAACATGGTGGGAAGAAAATCAAGCATCTTTTATGTTTTTCTCTTATCCAAAATGTCATCAATATCATGGATGACTTTGGAAGTCTTCAGTAATGCTTCCCTTACCGAATCAAATCCTTGCATCATTTCAAGATTACTAGAAAATGGCCCAGACTGGCTTCTGCTAATGCTGCTGTGTTGACTCTGCATTGACATGTGACTATTGTCTTGAGTTCTGATTGGATAACTTGAATGCAATATGTGACTATTGTCTTGTGCCCTGAATGGATAATTTGAATTTGAGGCACTAGGAGGAGAAAAATGAACATGGAGTTGGCTCCTTGAGTGTGTGTTCTGCTGCAACGACAAAGTTTGTGAGGCACTGAGATAAGTTTCATGCTGCTCTTGACCTCTCATCTGGTCCATGCTTCCTGCTGCCTGCTTCATTCCTCCTTTTGATCTGGCACTGTGTTCATTTCCACCATCTCCTCTCGGAGTGGTATGGTCAACAATGTCTAGGAGCTGTGTCAGGAATCATAAAATTCATAAGAGAGTTTAAAATTAATACAGGTAGATAAAAAAAATTTATACCGTATACAGGGAAATATTCGCCCCTATTTTATTTTCGCCCCTTTCGCCCTCGTTATTGGCGAGTGAATTTAAGACTGGGCAAATTCTTATATCTCAAACTATCATTATTCACAATTTTGTCTGGGCAAATTCAAGATGGGGCGAAAACGTTTGCAAATAAAATAGGGCAAAGATAACACAGGGCGAAAATATCCCTGTATACAGTATAAATCTGGTATTATCAAGATTGAGTACATGTATTAAAATGTTAATTCTTGCAAAGGATACAGTTAAAACATTTAATTTTTTGCAGCTCCCTGTGTACCATCCTGAAAGAACAATTATAAAATACAACTTTACACAAAGGAAATTCAAATCTTTCGACCTGATTTAGATTAAAGAGTAGAATAAAAATACAAAATGTACAAAGTGGTTTTTTCATGTGTACATACTGCTCATCAGTTTGTTGTTGCTGCCATTTGGTGTAAAATTCTTTTCTCTGGGAGGGAAGGCTATTTACCCACAAACTCCATTCAATAGCTGCATCTGTATACCTTAAATATCAAAGAAGCCATTTGTTGATTAAATAATGCATGAAAACTTACAAATGTACCACTTATGTATCAAAACTGAAGGTGTGAGTGGTGGGACTGAATCTTATACACATTAAAAGGAACACATTACACAAACTTTTCATATGAAATTTGTTGGGATCATTTTTCACTGATTGCTTCTGACAAATTGAATTTTGTGGAAACACATACTTCTTTAAAGAATTATCACTTTTAGGTACATAACTTGTTTGTACAGGGTATACAAGAAATCTATTTATTATGAGTTGGTACATGTACTGTGGTGCTTCAGTGGCACTAATCATAATGTCTTACTTTCTGTATAGTCCTGGTTTTTTGACATCCACCACTTGGTACTGGCCATTAGGAAGAAGAAGTTTACAAAACCCCTCCCTTAAATCTGCATTCACCTTCAGTGCAGTGGGCATACCTCCCTCTCCATTGCTCTGACACTAAAAATGACACAATATGTTTCACCAAGAATTGGTTTTCATATGTCATAAACAATACTTACTCAAAAGTTAAAAGTGCATATACATATCAACTTAAACTGAGAATAAAATACTTTCGATTGAATTCATTTTCTAAGGACTAAGATATCCATATATATTGTGCTATTTTAGTTTATTTTGGATAAATGTGCTTGAACTTTGTTGCACATACCCAGGTACATATAACATCATGTTTACTTTTCTAGAAATTAGAGAAAGTGACCATTGTTAAAGAAATCTATAATAATTTCATTCTTAATCTCTCTAGATTCTGTCTCTTTTTTAACAACCTGTTGACTATGGATCCCTTCACTGTGCTGGATACAACACTCGAGCCTCTTGGAGAAGTCGCACCACATGTCTAGGGATGTACGATCATTGAACACAATTCGCACATGCCCACTGGAGAAGGCGGTGAATCTCCCATAGTCGGGGATGGTACACTCCTCTAGTACACTGGTGGGGAGCAGATCTATCACCAGGGACTGTTGCTAAAAACAAATAAATCCAAAATTTTCAATTTCATTACTCTAGCCAAGGATTTACGACCACAAGCATTTTGTTATATTCTTTGGCAGGCAAAGATGAGCTGTCAATAACAGAAGAACAAAGTCTAACTTGCCTGTTACCTGGTAATTTGTATACCGGTATTACATGTACAAAAAAGAACATTTACCTCATTCTACAATGCTTGTGGACTAATCTTCAAGATAAAATTATTTTTTGTGCAATAAAAATCCTTATCTATCCAATATAAGTCTACACTTATCTTTATTTTACCTTCCAGCAACAGACATCTGCCTTTGTCAGAATCTTGTCCTCTTGATTAGCTTGATTATAGAACCTGAGAAGAAGTCATAACATATTGTGACAAGGTGTTATACATTTGCATATTCTACATAATCTTGAAAAGTGACAAAAATATCTTAATAACTAATGCAAACTCCTTATATTAAGCTAGTTCTTAATTCCACGATCACATTGTTCTGTATCAAATCGCAAGAATATAAAATCACAAGTGCGGAACATTTATCCATATTTGTTATAATTCCCAACTGTCAAAAAAAAAGTAAAGTTTTAAAATCCGCAAGGGGTGCTTCTTGCGATTTTACGTGGATATAAATCCCTTGTGTCTAATTAGGAATTTACAGTAATCTGTTTTAACCACCCAATTTTGTTTCTATATTCTTTTAAGATTTTAAAAGGTGTACAAGTTTACCTGTAGGCTCTTTTGATCAACTTCTCCACACTGTACAGAGTGCCTGGGGTTGGAGGGGGCAATGCTTTGATCGAGTAACTCCTTTCTTCCACCTCACTCTTATTCAGAAATACATAATAACACTTCAAAAACTGAATTTTAGTAAATCAATTACCAACAATTACCAAAAACTACAATTTTAGGTGATTTAAAGACAAATTCTTCATATTATAATAAATAAATCTACAATATCTTTATTAGTCGCAACTTTCTGGAACATTAAAACTTAGTTTTAGGCCAAAACAAAATAAATGGCGAGCTTCTCAGGTAAAGCCCCATATTGTGAAATGCTGTAGCATTGATAAATTTTATTGTCATTGAAAATGAGACTATCTTAATCTTTCAAATTCAAACTCAAATTTTAGTAAAAAAAATTATTCCCCTTTTCAATTTTGCAATAACCTGTCTTCAGCATTACCAGTACTGGTATATTTTTTCAATTTTTGGCCCAAGAAACTACCGAGTAAAGATGAACTTTTTTATTCAAAGAAAGTTAATAAATTTTATCTTATTTATCTACCCTGTCTCCATAGGGACTGAGGTGTTTGTAGTAGAGACCTTTGACCCCCTGTGACACAATAACGCTCCCGTCTCCTGGGTAGATCTCAAGTACTCTGGTGGAGGAGAGCTGCAAAATTCTAGAATAAAAGATTCTACAATTAGCAGACTTAAAATCACCAATAGAAGTTTTTTTAAATTTTATTCTGTTATTTACAGCAGTTTTGAAAGCAATAGAACAAGAGAGTAGTGTTCTTTTAAAGATAAAATAGACTACCTGGTAGTACAGGTATATGCTAATATTTTTAAAATATTTTTCACTTAGTCCATGAGTTTATAGAATTATGTGATAATTCCCCTTTTAGACAAAATTTTCCCCGATTGAACACAATAATTTTTTTTTTTTATATATTTCAAGGGATATAACAAGCTAGTACATGTAGCTACTCTAAACCAGCCAGATAAATCCTTGGAGCCTTACCTAAATATGACCCCTTCTACCATTAGAACTTTTAATCGTCCCTGTTTGAAAGTGGTCAGGTTGTCAAGACTGTTTTTCTCGTCATCATAGATGTAACTGCTCTGTAGTTTGTGGAGGTGCTGCGCGGGGCAGGTCAGGGGTAGGGGGATCGGCAAGGGGCACATGCAGTACTGATCTTTAGAAAACTTCTGCAAGGTTGGATCTTTCTTCTTCGTTATACAACCATCCACTGTAATAGGTAGTTTACAGTTTAAATACCAATGTAAAAAGACATTTCACAGTGAAGTTTGTCATTTTTTACAGAATTATTCTTCAATGTTTGCTAAGTTTTGCAATTTTGTACTTTGTTTGTACATGAGTATAAACTGAAATAAACATCCACATACTTTATATTTCAAGTTTATGCTTAAACTGAAGATAAGCAATTGTTGGTCAAGTTTGGTCATTTTGTACATCAACTGTTAAACTGGTATGAATAAAACATGTTGCAAATATTCATTCACACATGTATGTTATTTGTAAATATTGAAGCAAAACTACTTAACAACAGCTATACATACACATTTTCTTTTCCTGTTCTTCTCTCTGGTTAATCATTGACCTTGCCATGTTGAGCGGGTGTCTCCAAGCCACTGGACACTCATCGCAGGAGAAGTGTCTGGTGACCCAGGTATACAGACACCTGGGCGACGCCCCCTCCACAGAGTCCTGCTCAGATTGCTGGGAATTAAAGGAACTATGGGCCGAGTCTCTGGACGGACTCGACAGAGGAGTGCCAGGCAAAACGTCTCTTTGAGGTGATTTGTTCAATTGCTGTGTGGAGGTGCTAATTCTGTTAGAGGAATCTGAGTGAACAACTTGCCCAGATGACCCCTTCAAAGAATCATTAGCATTAATACCTGACTTTGTATTCTGTTGATTGACAGACGTTATGGAAGTTTTCTGAGATTCAATGACCTCCAGGAATGAACCGTCTGACCCTTGGTTCTGTGAATGTCTATAATGCTTGAAAGCTGATTTCTTGCCCCCGATCTCTATCCCATCATCCGCATTCCCATCGGGTGAGCGGTTTGTTGGTGTCGAGTAGCGGTGAAACTTGTTACATTCTTGCTGACTCTCTGGAGAAGTATGAGGACTCCTCAGGCTACTAGCCATGCTTATCGGTGAAATATTGAGTTCACTACGAGCTGGTTTACTCAGAGATTCATCTGCATCCAAACCGCCCTCCTCAAAACCTTGGCCAGGATGACTACCACGATGTGAAGATGAATGAATATTCAACTCATCATCCTTGTGAAATGAACTACTTCTCAAAGTAGCCTCTAGCGTCTCCTTCCTGCACTCTGATGGTTTGTTCGAGGATTTAGTTTTATGATTTGTTTTTTGATGACGGTTTCGTTTCGGTTTTGGGGGCTCGGAACTGATCTGAGATAGGTAACACACTGTGAAGTCCTGCTTGTGAGGGGAGAGAACTATGCTGGCATATTCATCTGCCGACAAGAGACGAACACTTCCGTCTGGAAGATAATCTATCTCGCAGTCTTCCACTGATTTTGGCCAGGCTGCTTCTTTTATATTGGCATATAGAGGCTGCAGAAAAACAAAGTATATGTATGTCAACAATGCTTTCAAATGTATATTGTACGGTACATGTTTTTGTTATAATAAAATTCCAGAAACCCAACCATGTAGGGATACGCAGTGTATCAAGTTAAGTAAATACTTTTATTCAAATATGTTTATCACTTATCAGTATTACCGGTACATATGATAAAACTGAATGAATTAATTGTTATTATTAACCCCTCCTCCCCCCCCCCCCCCAAAAAAAAAATTGGCTTAGGAGGGCTGAATCTTCATGGAAATTTTGAGTCTTCATAAATCTTCTTACCGTATTTAGCAAAAGAGCTATGTATAAAGAATTTTAATATACGAGGGTTGTTCGGAAATTATTGAGACATTTTCTCTCATTCTTTTAGTAAAAAAGATAAACTCTTGAAATTTCACCAAAAAGTAAATCAGGATAGAGATTATCAATGTGAAAAGTTTCTTGTCCATGGCATGAATAGATCATTCCTGGTAAGCTGGCCAACCTGCCTTCGTCCAGTGACCCGGCGCAACCGCAAACTTTTCGCAACGTCATTTTAACGCTTCTTATTGCTCCTGTGTTTTAAACACCTTACAAAGGAACGGAAATAAGAATTATTCTTTATTTCTCATCTTTTGTTTTCATTTCAAGATGTCATCATTCACATTTTCTCTCATTCTAGGTTTTTTTAAGGAAAAATCGAATTATTTTTACCCGAAAGTCTAATTACTGTGAATGTCTCCTGCAGTCATTTTTTATATGTTTTAGAACTGATGACAACAGTTAGCGTGTCAAAAGTACTTGATAATTAATCCCTTTGACCTAATTCTAGTTAAACAATCAGTGAAAAAAATATGATGAACTGAAGCTCTATACTATGGTGGCATGGATCTGCCACCACTTGTCAGATAATTATATGGACTTGTCAGATGATTATGTCGACTTGTCAGATATTTATGTCAACTTGTCAGATCTTTTTGTTGACTTGTCAGAAAATTATCGTATTGCGTAAAAACTCAATAATTTGTTGTCAAAGCGTGTTATTGCCACTAACTGTCATAAACTTGTCATCATAATTATCTAAAAAGTCGATAAAAAGATCTGATAAGTTAACATAATTATCTGACAAGTCGACATAATGATCTGACAAGTTAACATAATTATTTGACAGAAAAAATAAAATGAAGAAAATTATCATTCATATTATATGTTGACTTGTCAGATAATTATGTTGACTTGTCAGATATTATGTCGACTTGTCAAATAATAATTTCGACTTGTCATATAATTATGTCGACTTGTCAAATAATGATGTCGACTTGTCAGATGATTATGTCGACTTGTCAGATCCTTATGTCGACTTGTCAGAAAATGTATGTCAACTGGATGGCACAAATTGGGCGTGGAAACGTTTTAGTGTTGACTTTTTCCAACACGTGAATAAGTGACAAGTCCACATAAAGATCTGACAAGTCAACATAATTATCTGACAAGTCGACATCAAGATCTGACAAGTCGACATGGATATCTGACAAGTGGTGGCAGAACTATGCCACCATACTATACCTTGTCTTGTCATCGTATAGTTTTTTTAAGCAACTGCGTGGCCTTAAAAGGTCTTCTTCTGAGATTTCCACCAGTTTGACGGTTTTCAATGCGCCGCCTTGACGTCAAAATTCAATGTAAAGTCGTTGTCAGATTTCTATTGTTTGGTAAATATACGTGTACCATATCCGTATTTCAACTCGAACATCAGTGAAACTTAATCAAAAGTTAGTCGCAAAGAATAGCAAAATGAGCATATTTAATTTCATTTCTTTTATCATTAACTGTAATTCTACGTACACTTATAAAGTAGATGTTTAAGTTGTTAAATCTCCGAGTTCATGGCTGCGCTGGATACCCCGACCACCGACTTGTTTATCTACCGTCGTAAACAAAATATTAAATATTCTTTTAATATTACTTTGTTTTATTATTTGTTGGCGTTTCTTCCATGTCGATGCCAATTTTCACAAAAATTCGTCAATTAGAAAAGAAAATATTCGAGTTGTCTCAATAATTTCCGAACAATGTAAAAAAAACTTTCAAACTTTAAAGTTAAGTACAACAAATTTTTATTAACTATTAAAATAATAGTTTATAGCTAAACAAATTATTTTTGAGAATTTAGGGTCTATCTGGTGGGTAATTTTTTTTTAGCATCCAGCCACTGTAAATACTGTTTCTTCTTAATGTATATTCATAACATACTTAAGAATGCGTAATTTGAAAAATACACATGCATGCTCTCTACTTACGACTATCTGATCTGGCAAAATCAATTCATTGCACAGAAATGGTCTCTCTGCAAATCTATTTCTGAAATCTAAAGCTTGAATCAGTTTGTGTCTGTAGTCACTTGTCACAAACTCACTTCTCTGACTAATAGTCTTCATCCCTTCAAAGAATAAGAAACAATCAACACTGTTCAAGCTTGAATAATTGAATTCTTTTACTTATTAAAAAGCTAGGATAAACAAAATACATGTATGCATACAGTTACTAAGTAAAATACCTAAATGATGAAACGTTCATGAAAATTTGCTTATTTCCATGGTACATACCATGAGCTGGATGTAACACTTCTTTCGGACTTTCGTGATGGACAAATGTGGAACCACAAGGAGCCACCTGAAGACATGATTGGTCAGAATAGCGAACCTCAACTGCATCATTTGAATAGAGCACCATCAAAGCTGGGGATGTCATATTTTGATTAACATGAATCTTCAAATCACAACAGAAACTACAAAACAAATAGAGAATGTTCATATGTCATAAGACTTCATATGTGCAAGGTGGGTAAATAAAAACCCCATAAAATGCTGAACAAAATCATACTGAATTGTATGTCTTCCAAAATGATAAAGGTATTCTAATTGTCCTAATTATATACATGCATGCCCTTTTAGATCCCCTGATTGGTAAATATACATATATATACATGTAGCTATACATTCTCACATATAAAGGTTTGGTCAAACATTAAAGGGACTTAGACACGATTTGAGCTAAAAAAATTATATTTTGGTTTTCCAATTTTAATGTTTAGAATGGTTAATATGGGTATTTTTAATGCTTTGTCAAAATTTGTAAGTCAAATATTGAGTTATAAGCAAGATGTAGAGTTTGAAATTCTTTGTTTTGTAAACAAAACTCAAGTCTTGTTATTGTTTACTTATTTGTTTTATTGGTATAAGTTTCAATCAAATGTTGCTTTCTTCTGTTGAAATTATCAATTATAAACACATCAAATCAGTTTACCTTGTTTTCCATGAGTCATTTTGTCAAATAAATGGTAATTCCATACTTTTCATTATTTGTAAACAAATATAAGACTCAAACTTTGTTTACATAACAGCGAATTCTTACCTCTGTATCTCTCTTATAACTTGACTACGAACATTCAAATTTTGGCCAATCATTCAAAATGAGCATGTAAACCATTTTTACATAGAAAATCACAAATAAAATTTTGATCTAGAATCGTGTCTAGGTCCCTATAACATAAAAATATATAGAAGTTTCAATGTCTTATTTATAGTGTGTGAGGAATCCTTCACAGTTACATGTACCTAGTAAACCTAGTATTGCTTCAGTTTTCTTTTAAAATAGGTAATTCAATTTAAAATTACAAGATGCCATATGACTCTAATTTAACATCCTATTATAATAAATCAATATGTTGGTGTGCTGTATAGTTATACACTGGTATTTCAATATTCTCTTGACACTTTGATTCAAGGGCCAACTGCATTTTGATATCTAAAGCCTTACTCATCTAATTAAAAGAAGTAACAGCTAGTGAGCACAGCTTGCCAGCGCAAAGGGCTGTCAAGCACGGCAAGTTCCAATAACATCAATTGCCAGCATGCATGGGCAAAGAGAAAATTCAAATTTAAATACTAATTCCTCCCTTTGACGTATTAACTTTTAACTCTAATTCTTCAATGTATTAATCGTTTTTCTGTATAAATTTGATATTTTGAATGTTATCTATGGCTTATAAGACAAATTGATCTCATTAACATATAGACCTATTGTCCTTAAAAAGGAGGGTAATTTCAAAAACTAAAATTGTTTAAATATTGTCGAAAAGCAAATGCCAATTTACCAAATTTGTAAAACATTAATTATTTAAACACTAATTTAAATATTTCTGCTAACCATTTAACAATTTACTACTGGGCATTCATATAAATCTTTTTAGGAATCTCTCCATGTTGTTTACATCCCCCCTACAACAATGAAAAATAAAATATAAAAACAATTCGTTTCACTGTAATCAAAACAGAATTTTATGTCAATTAAAAACCACAATAAATTCAATACAAATGATACAGTTTCATAGTAAATCAATGTTAAGAAACCGCTTTCAATAGATATATTAGTAATGATATAAGCATTGCATTCTTCAACTTCCGGTTTTATTTCGGATCGAAATGTTGAAATAGTCATGCTTTTACATTGGATTATATAAACAAGAGACATGGGTAACCAGAGCTCGGGACATGGGAAAGGTAAGCTTATTCTACAGTTTACAAGAAATATTTAACTAAAATTATTTATTTCAGTAAGCAAATAGCCTTATGTAAACAGGCGTGTCAGATCGGTAGCAGGTATTTTTTGTGATGACACATCAACTAAAGTTGATCAGCTGTTGATACTATAAAATATCCGTCATTAAAACTTCTCTTACTTTGATTCTATTCGGGTGTATTGACACAAGGAAATATATCTTCAATCCTGCTTTGCAACACTTTTAGCTTTATTGTTGGATATTTCCATATACCTCATAATTCAAACAATATTAATATACAAGTAAAAGGTCACAAACTCTTTTTTTTTTAAACAGCCCCTCTGTCTTGACGTTGCTTATTAAGGATGCAGCCAAAATTCTTGTCATTTTGAATTGGTAGATGGAATTTATTATTACTGTATAACAAGGTGCGCCGCAAACTGTCAAATATATCAGAGATATCAGATTTTACAATTATAAACCTCTATTTTTTATCTTGCGTATACGTCAAAGTAAAAAAGATTAAAAAAAAAAAGGATATGTCAGAGAAGGAATCTCCCTCACCCTTTGAACATTTTTAAATGTTCTTTAATTATCGTTACCTGCAAGATTCAATATAAGTTTTGCTTTTAAAAAGTTATCTATTCTTATCAATTGGAAATTTCTTAATCAGATTGCATTGGAAAAAATTGAATGTGACAGGTGGTGAAAAGACAAGTCTTAACCAGAACTCGAACCCTGGGCCTCTGGTGTACCATGCCACCACTCTTACCACTGAGCTTTTGAGACCTGATATATTGACTGACAGTCAAACACCTATTAACCCGGTGACATACTCCCCCTCTTAGTAGGAAGTCGTCTTAAAATTTACAAGTAGAATTCTAAGAGTTAAGGAAATGTTGTGAAACATGTTCCTAGGGAGTAATCATGGGATTTGTACATTGGACGCCAAATGTTACAGGTGATGAAAAGTCAAGTCTCACTCAGGACTTGAACCTAGGGCCTCTGGCACACCGTGCAGGCACTTCTATCACTATGCTATTAAGACCCGATATATTGACTGACAGTCATACACCTGTTAACCTGGTGGCTTCAATTTATTGTCAGTAGATATTTCATTGCTTTGCACTTCTTTAAGCAGCACATCAATGTACATGAGCAGTATATAATTCTCCTGGTTGTTTCGAACCTTTAATTAGAAGATGTAATTTTTTGGTATATTTAACTAGTTGCCAAAGACTTGTTAGGAATTCCACATCCTTCTTTTGAGCTTTATCTTGCTTGCTATGCTATGTTTTTGGACAATACATATAGTAAAATATAGCAAAATAAAAATTATTGTTCCTTTGGTATATTCTTATTTGAAAACACCCTTCTGAAAATAGAAGTAAAGATTTTGTTATATTGCTTTTTTTAGATTAATTGTCCAGAAGTTTTTTTTATACATCTAAGAAAATATTTAATACTCAGCTTTGTTATCATCAGATTTAATCTCAACATAATTTAATACATGTACATTAATAAAGTAAAAGGCTTGCATTTCTTATTAATAGATTAGTATCTATAGAAGCCGCAAAAAATTTCAGTCCATTTTGTAAGAGGAAAGTATTCAGGTGCATTCCCTTTGTTTGCATATCTATTTAAAAAAGGAACAGTGAAGTCATAACAGGTAATAGAATATCGTATTGATATGTATGTTTTTATCAGATTTAAAAAAAAGGTTTTGAAATAAATATGTATTTACTGTTAATCAGGATATGGAATATATGTATACCGGTACTAATGAATTTAAAAAGAAAAAATGTCTTTGCAATCCACTCCTTCTAGGTTGAAAAATCCCCTGGCATCATGATGATAGATAATGGAACTGTGCAATGATGCCCTGTTAGTCTTCCTGTCCTGTTGGCTATTTTGATTTGTCCAACAATAAGGATGCCCCTTAATTTTTGTCTTTTTCTTCAACCTTTACATTTATATTTTAATGAGAAAAAAAAGATAAATAATATAAAGTGTTGCTTCTAAAAGATAGGTCTGATATGATACTACAGCACTTGTGAAACTGTTAATGTTAGCAACATCTGCATCTTATATCAAGAGTTGCTTCCCTTCTAAAATACATTGCTTTATATGTAGTTGTACACTGTTGGTGATGATCTTCTCAGGTTCTTTTCTTGATTTTCTGAATGTAACTTGTGACTGTCACAGTTATCTTTAATTACCCCGGTAATTTTTTTCATGTTTTGGTAGTAATTAAGGCAAATCAAGGCATGCCCCATTATTCAAATAGTACAACAACAAACAGACTCATATCAACAATTTAAATCCTGCCATGTACCAATGAAGAAAATTTTAAAGTTCATGTGTATTGTAATCAATATAATGTACTTGTGACTTTTACCTATCAACACAAATAAACTCTATTAAATCAAAAGACTTCAAAAAGATAATTGCAAGCCCTGCAGCGGATTAACAATTTGAAATTGATGCCTTTTTTAGTGTGTTAGTCCTGTATGATTAGCATTTTCCAGACTTGAGATTTGAAACAAAACAACAGAGTAGCAGAATCAAAGTACCGGTAAATGCATATTTGCGTAGTGTCCAATCCAATTGGATATTGTTATCAATTTTTTAAAGTAATGTATTCACGTCCATATAACTTCACATCAGAAAAAAGAATATGTAATTTTAAAGAGGTATTGATGTTTTTATTATAATGATCTTTTTTTTCTTTTTTATAGTGTTTTAATTCATAAAATATATATGATGCAGTAATAAGAACTGGATTCCGGCCGTCCTAAGAACAAAGTTGAAATTGCTGATAAAAAGGCAAATACTTGCACATGTATATACCGGCCCATAGAGTAAAACACATATACACTTACAGTAATGTTTCCCTAATTATAGTTTATAGAACTTTCCCATCTATTTCATCAAAGGTAAAAGGCAAATAACATGCTCATGCATGAATTTAAGGGATAAGGAATCATTCTTTGAGTATTATGAGGTGATCAAATATGGTCGGGGATGATCAAATCAAATAAAGCCCAAAAGGCATTATGACAGATTTGATCATGCTCAACTGTATTTAATCACCTCATATAATTCAAAGATAGATTCCTTATTACTTATATTTATGTAATTTTCAGCAATTGTACAATTACCGGTAAATATTATAATAGTTATTAATGAAATGTACCGGTATTAGACTATACATTACAAAATCATTTGTAGTGTTAATTAACACAGACAAAGACACTTGAAAATGTAAATATATACTGCACTGATACAGTAAATGAGTAATGAACAATTTGCATATATCTGTAGATTGCTAAACTTTTGAACTGTCAAAGTATGAAGGTTAAGCTAGAACAGTTGTCATCTTTTTTTCATTAGTGTATTTACTGGGCTTTTTAGTATGTACCTGTATTTCCCTTCATCACAGGGTTTTGAGCCATTTTAGCAATAAGAAATCTCTGAGAGGAATGTGTTCCAATGAAATATTATTGTTTATTAATCCAATTTATAATTTGGAAGCAAAGCTGCCAGACTAGACGGTGTTTTTCATACCTGCTGCCTCATTTCTCGCTGTGCAGAAGTCGAATGCAGAAATTGGCAGATTCTCAAATCGCTTGTCAGTGTGTGTTCTGTTATTTCATTTTCATAAAGATTACAGTGCAGCGGCAAAAAAAGTGTACCACGATTTTATCCGAGTATATCGACTCCCTGGCTTCCACCGAGGGAGAGAATGTTTTGATTTATTTAGTGTTATTGAGTCTGGAAGATACACCACCAAAACAAAATCTTAAGTGGAGAATTAACGTTTATTCCCAATTGAAGTTCAGTCAGAATTGTCAGAAATCGTTCTGAAATAATGAGGGCTTTTTTTTGTCTTTTCTCTCCATGCTTTTGATTTTTGAAATTGATGGTGAGAATTTCAACACAAGGTAATTACTCTGAAGAACAGCTTGGTGGAATTGAAGAACCCAATAAGTTTTATGTTGATTTTTTTCATTATGAACACAGAGTCTTGCTAGGCACAATAGTTCTCTATGAATTTTTACAGCTACATGTATAGGAGCTGAGCTAAAGCAGTTTGAGATCCGCTTAAAGTGAAGTTTTACATATCTATTAAATCACTATCATTAAATATATTGCTCTTATAATTTCAATTTATAACCAATTGATTTATTATTTTATTATACTCTTTGGGCAATATGACATATATTGGCCAGGCTTGTCTTCTGTCTTCTCAAAATGAAAAAAGCTTCATATTTTTTGCGTGCAAAGTGTGTGGAAAGCTACAGTACTACAGATATAACACTGTAACACACACAGGGTTCTGAAAGGTTAAAATGACATGTTTTATTATGATGTCATAAACATTGAATGCTGTAAAGTGCAACATCACGAGGGAAAATCAAAGTTCATGCTTGTGGCTGTTACAGTGGCTCTTCCATTTATATGAACTTACCCTTAGGATAAAATAAAATTACTTTAGGTATAAATCACATTTGCAGACAAAGCAAGAAATGAAAAAATATAAATATAAGCATTTTATCATCATTTTTTGACAGTCTCTTAACTACAGTGATGTGTGCATACAAATTTTTATTTTGTATGTACACATCACTGCAGTTATGAGACTATATCTTTAAAGAAATAATGATGAAATGCTTAATTTTATTACATTTGCTTTTATATGAGAGACAAGATAATTTATTTCATTTACTTGTATATATATAAAAGAGACATTGAGAGAATTTATTACATTGACAGGTGTATTTATAAGAAAAAATGTATTGATTCAGAAATACTGAAAATTCTGATGTCACTCAAAATAAGTTAATTTAATGCATGCAATTTTTTGTAATTGAATAGAGACATGATCATATTAACTAGCAATGGTAAGTATATTGTGGGTTTGTTTGTTTTTATTTGGTGTGGCTTAATTGTGAACGCTGAATTTGACCGAATGACCCGGACACCCAGAAATCTACTCTGGGTTTATCAGGTCTGACTCAGGTTACTGTAGAGATGACCTTGTGAGTTGACTCACACGCTCAGTGAATCAGTTGTTATTAGCTATCAGCTTCATCATCATCATTCACTCATTGTTTATACAGTGATCTTGTAGATATCCATTGATCTGGACATCTGTTTTAGGGGCTAGTCTGGTATCACTATAAGCTTTTACATGTAGTACACTATAATGTATCCCCCATAACGTGTCAGGGGAGCTAACACAGACACATGTGCAGCAGGTTTTGACACAGCTGAGTGTGAATTGAGTGTTCTTTTGGGCAGCAAACAGTGACCGGTAGAAATGATTGATTTATAGTTATTGATATGAGCTGATAAAATTACATGCACAGATAATTAAAAGTAAAAATGGTTTCAAAAATGAATAAATTCTTCATGCTTTTTTGATTATCAAAGCTTATGAAATAACTTTATTAACAAGGTTCTTGGATTTTTTTTATCAAGGCTTTTGTTTTGCTTTTAATAAAGAAACTTGTCTGTAAACTTGGATACTAATGAAAAAATAGCAATTTGAAATTAAAGATGTGAAAAAGAAAACATGTTTGGATTGAAGTTGAAATGTGTTTGGGGTAAACTCATATATATTAATTTGAATCGTGTCTGGGATGGTCCTAGATTAGCTGCTATTAAATATGAAAAATATCTTTTTAGATAAACTATATAACAGATCCAAGTCATGGAATCAAATGGCATTAAGCTTCTCATGTAAAGCAAAACTCTGTATGAATAAAGAAATAAAACAAATATTAGTTTTTTTCTTATCTGTTTTTCATAAGTTATCAGCATTTCTTTAAAAGTTTTTTAATTGAGCACTTGTTGCTAAATCTCTGTTCTTTGAGGACTGAGTGTGTTTTAAGGTAGGGAGACCAACTTCAATCTAATCCCCTTTTTATCAATACAAGGTATTGGCACACTCCCTTCTTTCATCATCAAACAGGCTCCAATCATTATTTTGACATTTCCCCCATTTTTTACCCCTCTCTGCTATCGGGATGTACAGCTGAGTTTTGAATTACCGTTTCTCTGTGATACTGCTTGCTGATCACCAGCATCCTGGAAGGGGCCCTGTACAAGATAAGAGGCAGAGGGAAGCCGTGGATGTACAAATGGATTTCAAAACATCGTCTGCACCAAACTCCCAAAGATGTTGTGAGTAGCTTGTTAAGCCGCCAAAAATAAACAGAGATGAAATGGGAGTTTTGACCATGGAGACCATATCTTTTGATTCTTCTACCACCGTGAACACCGCTGTCACCGCCAATTCCACCACCAATGTGAATTCCACGGCCAGGCGGTTTTTCGCGGCCAAGAGATCAGCCTCGCATCACTTGGACTTTCATGGAACAGACTTGCACATGTTGCAGCAGGCGGGATGGATGGGGCGGATGCACAGAGGCCTTTATCGCGGGACTCAATATAGTAGGTGTCAGACATCTTTGATTTCTGATCCATATATATATGTGTTACATTTTAATTTATTTTTGCCTGTAGAGAATTAGGTCATCCAAAGGATGAAATTTTGACAATTCCTTTTATCAAATGTTAACCATATGACATTCTTTTCATTCTTGGACAGCTATATCTTTGGTATTTGTTTGTACATGTATATATATACAGCAGTGTATAATGGTTAATGGTATAGGCTGATATTTATGTAAGATGGGCAGTACTTCGCATTCCTGCTCCATCTTGGCTTATCAGAATGGTATGAAGTTGTTCATGCAAATGCAGACACCGAACATGTAATCGGTTCATCGTTTCGATACACAATCTTTGATCTCTAGCACATGTTCTTCAAAGTTCTGGATGATTGATAAAAGTACAGGCTTCATGATGCAACATCTGCATCTAATTCCTGTTTGCAAATCACGGCGCAGTGAATACTAATGAAAGATCAACACGATTGTCCTTTCTGTGTAACAGTGTCCTGGTCCTGCATCCTATTTACTGGTACTGTACATACTACATACCAGTAAACATTAAAAAAATTCTTTGTCGTAGAACATTACCTATTCTGAAATTCTTTGCTTCTGTGAGCTTCTGGATTTTTCTCAACTGATCTATCTAAAGATTGAACACCATTGCATCACACATGAAAGAAAGAAAAAAATGGTTTTGAAAAGCTGTGTATAAATTGCCAACAATTTTGGTGTTTGAGTTTATCTTGGTGTAAGTTTTCGACAAGATTTTGCCAACTCGAAGAATTCTCCTGTGGCAGATCAAGTCAGTGCAAGATAGTAGGAAAACGCAGAACTGCATTATGGGCTCAAAACCATGTGCATTTTTGTACAATGTTGCATTTTCTATTTGAAAAGTTTTTTTTATTATTATTGACTTTCATGAAATAAGATCCTTGTGGTAGAAAGTTCTTATACTGGTAATTGTTTTATAAATACATGTACTGAAATATGTTCCACAAACGTAAAACAATGTGAGTATGTAACAAAAGATATTGTACAGGTATGTCTCGTATTGCTGTAGGTGGTATGTCACTACTTGATAAGTGCATACATGTGGATCAAACATGTCTGGTCAAAATACTGTCAAATATTCATGATATGAGTGATGAAAAGCATGTAGCTAATCTTTATAAGCAGGTTTAAAAGGTTAGATTTGATATATGTTTGCCACTGGGCACACATTTTAGGTAGAGTATAAATTCAAGTTCTAGCTTACGAAATGGCTGCATTTCGGGATTATACAAGGTGTAATTTAACATACCTGTTGATATGAATTCTGCACAACGCCTATCAGATATTCAAATTACTGACTTGTCATATGAACCCTATAGACAAAGTCGCTCATTGTTCAAAGTTGGGGGTGTTTACAAGTAAAATGATGCTTGAAAAAATTAACTGTAATAGTATTTTGTTTATTGGTGAAGACATTATTATTAACATTATTCATGAATATGTGCATTGAAACACAACCATGAAAATTTGATCCAAAAGAAAAATTGTGGTCCAGTTGAGAATCTATTGTATAGCAGTAACTCTAGGTATAAATGATCAATGATGAATGTATTGCAGTTGTCACTGAAATAATGAAGAAATTTTAAAGTAGTTTGATTATTTCAAGTGTCAAGAAATAAAACAATAAACTTTAAGGTTGCTGAACTTTCTATCAGCTCTTTCTAAGAGGCGGTGAATTGCTTCCCAGAACTTGACAGAAGTTTCCTCTTTATGGGCTCTCTTTATCTTGAAGACAACATAAACTGAAGCCATAAAACCACATAAACTGGTGTTCATACTTCTGTTACATTGGCAGTTTGGTGGTGGTGGTTTTTTGCTTCTTCCATCAAGAATTCATGGTCTGGTTTAACCATTTTCTATCCCATTTACACACTTTTTGTGATCAGAAAAAAGAACAAACGTGGGTTCTTCCAATAATAACCGATGGAACATTTGTGTACTTTTATTAGAAATTGAGCTCATTGCTTCAAACTCTTTTCCCCCCTTTATGTGGATTTTTTCCCCTGACCACATGGCAGACTGTTTAGTTGTGCTGGTATTTTTATCCATGTTTTGTTGCAACTCTTTTGACAAGTTGTACAAATTGATCAGGTTATGCAACAGGCAAGCAAGATTGTGTTGTTTTTGGCAGATAATGAACAACATGTGTTTCTGGAGGGTTGCATTAATTGCACTGGTTCTAAATGTTGTGATGAAGATGATGCCTAATTGTGTCTGGCACGCTGTCTTCGAGTTTAGAACAGCCATTTTGGTAATGTCCCATTGATATTTTTATGTGGATATGAATGTAGAGACTATATGGTGGGTTTTTATGCCTGCTGCGGCTGATGTCGCATTGAAGATTCTAAGGGCCCCGCTGCAGAAGAAGCAACCGATTTATTCCCTGAGAGTAGAGAAGATGAATTGAATAAGGGATTATGCTGGCAGACACTGTTAATGTACCTGCATTAGTGTGTTGCATTTATTGCAGTGAGAAAGAGTAGGCACTTGGGGAAAATGGAACATGGATAGACAACATTGTTTTATGTCTTGATTCTCTGTCTGTCCAGACCTGACCTTTTTGATATTGCATTTTATTTCTGTTTTTACCCAGATGGGTTATGTCTATTGAGATAAAAAAAAAATAGAAGAGAAGATGGCGATCTGTCACTTATTATATGTACAGGTCTTCCATTATCTCCTCTTCACATTGTTACACAGTGTGCCGCCACATTTACTGTTCGGGTATATCAGATTCGCTGTTATTTTACATCTGTTAGCTGGTATAACTTCCAGAGTCTGCAAGGAACCGCCAAGTGGTGCATGCTATCAGAGCTGTATGTTTTCTCTCCATCTCCCCTCCCTGCCCCTGTGGCTTGTTGATAAGTTTTTCGGTTGCACCTGCTTTCATGGTCTAATTGTTTCGACTGATTTGCAACAATATCTGTGCTAATTAGGTTTGACTGCTTATGGAAAGTTCAAATCTAATCTTTGTATTTATAGAGAAATTGATGTGAGCCAAGATGAAAGATGATGGGAGAGATTCCTGATAACATATATAATTTTTCTCAAACTTTTTTATTACTCAATTTGAGAAAAGTACATTACCAGGTATTCATCATCATCATCATCATCATCATCATCATCATCATCATCATCATCATCATCATCATCATCATCATCATCATCATCATCATCTTCATAATCATCATCATCTTCATGTCATCATCATTATCATTTGATTTGTCATTAATAGAATGAATTCAAAATCTAAATGGCACCAAATATATGAAAATTCCATAAATTATACAAAGTAGTTAAAATATGGTTTCACTAAGGTTGGACGGGGTATAATTTTATTTTTTTCATCCTCGCCATCAGTTTGGGCAGAGGTAGATGGTCAGATAGTGTCTGATTGCAGGGCTATCTTATCCAAACACCTACACACTGTCCAGAGGGTCTTATCTTTAATAGCTATGCTAGCATTGTGGCATCCTGATTTTTCAGCTGTAGACAGCTTTTGCTGACATAGGGATAAATATTTAGACTTCATTGTATACTCACTTTATAGATACATGTATGTTGGAACATATAAGTTGAATTTTTCATTTTTTCAAATCTCAGCATCTCTTTTTTATCAGTGCATTGTTTAAAAGGTGAAACGTACTTTTATTCATGATTTTTGGATATATATGTTATTGTTTTTTTCCCCATCAATTTAATTGGGTTAGAAATTAGATGTTGTATCTTTTAGGATTTGTGATGATCTATTCTATCATTTCTATATTGCTAAAAATAAAAACAAGAAATTAGTTTGTTATGTTCATAAGTAAGGGCCATTATAAACAATGCAGTAATTAAAAGATCATTTAAAAAATACTACCGGTACTGCAAATTAAAAACATAACAGGTTTCCTTCATGTTTGAAAAATTGCAACACATGATGAAAAAATATGAGCCTTGAAAAAAATTCAGTAATTAAAAAGTTTGAATAAAGAACATTTTACAAATCGACTTCCGGAAAGGTTAGACTGTTTCAACCATGAGTTGAGTTGACCTAGTACTATCTGTGGAAACTGAGGCTACACCATTTTAAGGAATCTGTTCATTTCAACAAAGTTTAACTTGGAAAGCAGTGATAAGGTGAATTCTTAAGCTTGCTCACATTCCATGGAAGTTTATTTTTAAACACTGAAATCAATAACTTTTTTCATAAAAATGGAGAAAAAAAAATTATGAAAAGATAAGAGCACAGTGGCATTCTTAGGATGTCAGCAAAATGTCACTCATTTCGTTGCATTTCACTCCCACACTGTACATAATCTGCAAGTTTCGAGACTTTACAGACATGATGTACAAGAGATTGGGTTGTAGTCTCGCCTACAGAACACATTGAATTTAACACATCTATAGATAAATGTTGAGATGCCAAATTAATGGATGGACTAATTTTTTTTTCAGAATTGTTTAAACTGCATCCTTTGTAAGAATGGCCAGTTATTAATAAATTATACATGTATATAGAAAACATACCAGGTAACATGTTTTAAATTGTCAGATTTTGTCAGTAACAGAAGGGCCCATTTGGTAAAAAAGTTTATCAACCTTGGAGCAGTGTTATATTTGGACCATTATATAATGCAGTGTCTGGTGTAAGTTAAAACTGTATTATTTCCAACCCTCCCCAAATAAGCTGCCGTAGTTACCATTGCACCGATAAGTTGTATTACCCATACATGTATTATTAATAGATGTATCTTTTAAAATCCAAAAAAATTATGATTTCAGTATGGATAATATCATATTTCTTACTGTACATTTTGAATGTATACTTGTGATAATTCCATATACATATGGTGTGGTTAATTGCTACAGAATGGATGCAACATTAATATCAGCACCCTCTTCTCCAAATATTTTATTAAAACTTGTAGGGTACTTTTCTATCAGGTACTTATACATGATGTAGCCAGTATACTACTGTCGTCTTGCACAAAGCTAGCATTTTCTTTAAGACAAGCATGTTTTAATTACTTTCAGGACACAGCACTGGGGACTTAGCCTCCATTCAAGTCAGCTGGCCCGTCAAATTCCACGAGATTCATGGCGACAATGTGATCCTTCTCAACGACAACACGCTGGCCAAGCGAGGAGACAGTTTCTGCAAGGCCATCTGCTTCAGCAGCCGTCCAATCGCCATCAATGAAAAAGTCTACATCCGCTTCGCTGAGACTTCCAGTAGCTGGAGCGGGGTTTTACGGTTTGGATTTACAAACATTGACCCAGGGTCGGTGAGGGGTTCGGACCTACCCCGATATGCGTGCCCCGACATGACAAACAAACAAGGCTGCTGGGCCAAGGCTCTGGGTGAGCGATATGCGGCCTTTAATAACATTCTTCATTTCTACGTCACCCGTAATGGCGACGTTATGTATGGCATTAACGGAGAGGATGTGGGACTGTTTTTCACTGGTGTATCCACGTTATCCCCACTATGGACTCTTCTGGATATTTATGGCAATACCATTGGCATTGAGTTTGTTAATCCGGGTAAGAATATTTTAGCTTTTTCATTATTTCATGTTTAAAAGTGAAATTGTGACACACAAATTATTTCCTTTACCAAAAAATACGAGTTTTTACATGGTTCTAATTCTACTTGTTTCTCAATGGAATTCTATAAGTCACTTTAAAAAAAGAAAAAGTAATCTTGTGTTTTAAGATACCTTTTTAAAAGAATACAAACTGAACGATCATTGGAAAATGACCAGTGGAGATTTTTTGTGTCATATTCAGTGTTTTAGAGTAAGAGGTGAACTAGAGAGTAGAGAGCTTTCATCAATGAAAGTTCATGACTGTGTGAGACACTGATTTAATGGCACTCTACATGAATTATTGCATACCATATCTATCCTAGTTAGAGCACAAAAATGAAGCTCTATTATTAGAAGACCAGAAAGAAGATCTTTTGTTAGGTCTGCTTATAGATCCATGTTTAAATTATTTCACACATAGATATGAAATTTATTGGTAATTTTACTAATGATAAATCATATCAGAAGTGCTTGCACTCGATTGTTAAAAAAGTTTGACAGATTTTAGGATGTGGGTGCTATTTAGGATGACTGTGGTAATGCACTATAGTATACACATACAGTCTGGACTCGAAGGCTTGTAAATCGTGTCTAGATCTAAAGTTATGACAGGCTGTTTGAAGTTTTTGCTGCAGGTTCATAAGGTACAAAAATTGAAATAATGTTGTCCAGCCCAGGCAGACAGAGATGAATATAATACAGGTTGTTTCAGATGTAGTTAATTTGTAAATCATGATTATTTGTCAACTGCATGGTAAGGGGTCAAATAAAGAATAAAACACCAGGTGAATAATTGCTTCGAAACGTTTAAGATTACTTTCTCAACGAAAAAATCTTTATTGGACACTTTTGTTAAGTGCTTGCACCTAGGACAACTGCAAAATGTGCATCATTAATTTGTTGTTCGACTGTTGATAAGGATAAACCTTGTCGATGTACTTCATGTATTGCATTGGATAAATGCACCTCCTGCAGAGTTGTAAAGCATGTTTCTGGGTATAATATAATATCAAAAGATGTAGATAGTTTCCCAGTGGTTCTTGGAGCCTGAACTCTGCACACCCTGGGTTTTATCTGTGCTATTTTTTTTTGCACATATGATATAAACATTACCCCAGTGTTTATACGGTACTCAACATTTTTGAAGGCTTCATGCTTTTCGTTGGGAGATAAGCTTTAAAAACATCAAAAAGGCACACTGCCAGAGAAAATGGTACGGTGCCTGAACCTCTTGAGAATAGTTAGGTACAGCTGTGAGGCTTAGGTTGGAGGTCAATGGGGAAAACATTGCCGATAATCTATCATTTTTATTTTCTGCGTATTATTAATAAAAAAAAATCTTACAAAATGTACGTCATGCATCCTTTTTTCGTGCCTTGAGCAGTTAGAAAGGGGACAGTTATGAGTTATTAGGTTTGGATGATTTCTGATGCGCATTAAAGCTAACAAAGAACAAGAAATCCATTGAAGCATGTTGTTATTTATCTGTCGAAGGAAACATGCACTTTAATAGCCTTGAAGTTTTTTTTTTGCATAAAAAGATATATATTTTGTAATATTTTTGTTCAGATATTTTTTATGTAGGCTGATAATGATCTTCGAAATTTTTGGGGGGATATTAATAATAAAACTGAATAAGAACTATACCTGTGGTATGAAAAAGGGGCTAAATCTCTTGAACATTAAAAAACCAGTGGATTGTGAATACTGGTAGTACCAAAACTTCTATAAACACAGGGATCATTTCCTAATTCCTCAGTTTGATTGACAGAAAATGAAAGTGTCATTTGGAAATAAACTTTTGTCAGGTCTAAATATATATACACCTGTATACCGGTATCCCTTATTGCGCAGTGTCAACAGAAGAGTTTTAAAGTCCAGGTAGATTGTTTTCTCAATACATGTACAAATATATACAGCCATTAAATATCCTGCCCCGCATCGTCAGCTTACTAAAGTTTCGTAAGTTCATGACACCCTTTAGGGCAAATTAGGTATAAGAAAAAAAAATACATATATATCGTTGTGTACGTTACGAAAACTTGAGTGAGGAGACAGTATTCTGGGGAGTGTAAGGACAGCGTAATGTAGACAGTTCCTGTCCTACTTGTGCCTGAGTTTTAATATCCTGATTGGAAAAAATATGGTCGCTGTACTGTGCCAGTTCAATCGCTAAGATCTCGTGCGTCTGCTCTCAACAAAGTTCTGTACAAAAAAAAACCCACAGGACTATATATGGAGATCTTCAGGTTTTATCTCAGATATGGGTAAAAGTCAAAGTAGTAAGTATTTTGTGTGTCATTTCTTTTTGTTTTAACAGATATTTTGTATGGAGGAAGTGTCATTTTTCAGTATTTCACTAGCAGGAAGATTATGCTCCATTATCAAAACTAGTTCAGGGTTCTGTCTTGTGAGCTTTATATCTAGGGCAGTAAGATTCCTCTAGTTTGTAAACCATCAAAGATTCAGTAGTAACAAAGTCCATCAGTATAAACTAAGGTTTCGAAGGAATAGCATTACCATGGGCTATATTTTAGTTTTCTCTGTTTTTCCCCCCATTGTATTGAGTCAGTCAAACAAGCTGCTTGCTCTGCTTTAGGTTTTGATAAGTATTGATTTACCATGAACTTATTTTATAACCAAACAATAAGACAACTGGAAAAGAAAATCATCCAGACTTGGTCTCGATATAAAATATTGATGGTACATCCTTTTATGTACTGTTGATAACACATTAAATGATTTTTTTCTTTCCTTGTTTTAGAGAGGTTGAACAATTCTGGGCCCCTGGGATCCCTTGGGGCATTGAACAATGTCTTGCCCCCTCCCATACCTCAGAGGGAATCCCTGCCCTCGGGACCCCGGACACAGTTCCCGTCCTCTAGTCTTGTGAACCTTCACAGTGAAACCACGGTCCTAGCTCCTGCGGCGCCTTCAATTCCAATCCGCTACTACTCGAACGTGAACTTCAGGCCCATGAGTTGGCACGAACTCTCTGGAAAAAATATACGAGTTGTGGATGCGAACAGAACAATTGCGGTGAGAGCCGATGAGGAATATTGTAACGCTTATGTGTTTTCGTCCCGTCCGCTGAAATGTGGTGAAAAAATTGTGATACAAGTGTTGGGAATCGAGCGGTCATTTATTGGAGGACTTGCAGTGGGATTTACAGCCTGTGATCCAAGGGAGGTAACAAGGGAGGATTTGCCAGATGATTCGGATATGTTACTGGATCGCAAGGAGTACTGGGTGGTCAACAAAGATGTCTGTAGAACGCCAGAAATCGGAGATGAATTGTGCTTTCATTTGACTCTTAATGGTAGGTCAACCTTTCAAAAAAGAACTCTTCAATTTTTTTCAAAATTGAAGTTCTGAGGTTTGGTATTTAATTACTTATCAATGTCATTAGGATTAGACTCTAAAGTGAAAATTGAATAGCTCAAGATTTGTGATTAAAACATGTGTACACGTAAGTCAGATTTAAAAAACAGAGAGGGGAGAATTTTTTTTACATGTGTGCTTGTATCTGCATGTTCAAACGATCATGATGAAAAATTCTGCCCAAAGCTAGGTGCAAGTATTAATTTTTAGTGTTAAGGGGATGCGTTTTTGTTATTACACAACAAACTTAAATTTTGTAATTAATTTTTGTAATTCTCACACACATGCAGGGAGGATCCAATTGTTTTGTTAATTCTTAATTGATAATCATGTTTAAAACAGCTAGAACTGCATGTTTCCTATGAAATGCATGCCTTGGAATGTAATTACTTTTATTACACCAAAAAACCTGCAGTTTAAAATAAAACTGTAGTGTTTTTTTTACCTCTTTTCAATGATCTTTAACAAAAATAAATTTAAAGTGTTACAACTTAAAAGTGGCAATTAGGCAGTTCATTATTTACCCATTACTATTGCCTGTGTGTGTCTGTTCATTCAGAGAAAGCGTAAAATTACTCTAATACGCAGAGGCAAGTCTGGTGTAGGAAAAGTTTTAAAAGGGATATGTAAAATATAGCGAGAGATAAAAACACACGAACACAACTAAATTAAGGCATGGTCTATACCAATTGTCAATTTCCTGTATTCTTTTATTATATACATGTATGTAAAATCATTTTTAAATCAACTTTTTATATAAACATCTACATTGATACATGCAAGTTTGTATAGATATAGAGATAAAAAACACATGCACACATATATATATAGTCATGGTTTTTGAACTGCCAATTTCCTTGCTTCTTTGTGCATGTGAATTCATATTTCAATCGTCACTTTGTTACGCAGTTTAAGCGTGTGAATTTACAAAAGATTTGTATGAGAAAAGCTTCAAGTTCTGGGTATGTATGTAATACTATAAAATGAATAAGTGTATAATCACAACTTATCCTGTTCAAAAAGTTTAAAAAACACCAGGCATATATGATTGTATTGTCTCTGGATATGGCTTAATGCATTAGCTTAATATGCATTGAAAAAAAATGCACCCAAATGCCTCTCGCACAATGTATTACACACACCCTCTTCAAAATAACACTGTACAACATCATACAACACTTCATTGCACTGTCGCACAACATTATTTGCATACTGTAATGGTAACACATGGGACACATGAAGTTGCACAACTTCACAGACATATATAGATTATAGGGAAGTTGTGTGTGATAGTGTGTAGTTAAAGAGTGTGTTAGCATGGCAGCATATTTGAGAGAAGTTGAGTTAGTGAGATTGCAAATTTAGTGAAACTGCATCACTATGAGAGTCTGTTGTAATGTTTATTAGAGCAACACAAGGTGCTGTTCAATGTGTTGTTGTCAAAGGTGTGCTTTTGGATGTTGTCATTGCATTGGGCATATTCTGCTCCAACACTAAGGCCTGATTATTTTTTCCATTGTCAGAGCTGTAGTTAAATTCTTGAAATAGTGTATGATTTTATATGGTTTCAATTTGCAAAAGCCCAGTAGGGTGATGAGAAAAAAACCATCACTCACAACAAGCTGTCACCCAAACAAATCTATGTGCAACATGCTAAAACACTATCATGAAACACATTGTCATGGTAACACAACTTCACACAAAACACCATCAAAAACTGTCCAAATTTAGTTACTTTAGGGAAGTTGTATTAATACAGCATCATGTTTTTCAAAATTTACATGTGCAATGAAGTGTTATATGTAAGTGCATTAAGAAGGCTAGGTGCGTGTTCAGCAAATTACCTATAAGATCTGCTTAAAATTTTAGATTTAATTCTATTATTTAGTGAAGAAAAATTGCTAAAATTTTGAATGAATACCTATATCCTTATAGATAGTTTCTCTTCTTCAGGAGATCAATAAGTTTAAGAAATGGCCAGCATGTCGTTCAAAATTGAGTGTGTAAGATGTTGTGTTCAGGGGAAGAGCATGGGTAACTGTAGAGTGACAATTGCGTGTTAAAGTGACAACAGCATTGTATGAAGTTGTGGAAGTGCTAAAGCTGCATTTGCTATAGTTGGAGGTCGTATTTATGCATTTGCTATAGTTGGAGGTCGTATTTATGTATTTTCTACAGTTGGAGGTTGTATTTATGCATTTGCTATAGTTGGAGGTTGTATTTATGTATTTTCTACAGTTGGAGGTTGTAAATATGTATTTATTTGCTACAGTTGGAGGTTGTATTTACGTGACAGTTGCAGGGCGCTGTGTGACAGTGATAAGGTGTGGTCATTCTTCTCAATGAGCTGTTAAGATTTTGCATATAGTCCTATCCAGATACCATATTATGTAGACTGAAACGATTTAGTGCACTCTGTATATAATATAAGCATTGTAAACGAGAGAATAACCAGACAAAATCTTACAGAGGAACCTAACCAACTTTCTTCTAAAGCATAACCAAGATGGGTTAAGAACTTTTCGTTTGAAGAAAATAAATTTACCTTTAATTTATTGATAAATGTATATGGATTCTAACTCGTTTTGTAAAAAAAATTTTTTATTTTGTTAACTTTAATACCTTAAAGATGTGATAATAGTTGTGTACACATGTCATTATCATAAAGGAGATCAACATGTTCATGAAAAGAAGTGAAACTGTCAATATGTCTCTCCACTGGTGTATTTCAAGCAGATAATACTGAATTTATAAGGTTTTTAAATCATTATCCTTGATAAGGTGGTATGGGACGTCTGTAGCTATTGATGTGGATAAAAGTACATTATAGTGAAACTACTTTCACTCGTTTAGCATTTTCAAATTTTACATTATTTGACCAAAATACATGTTTTTTTTATTTTATTTTTTTTGGAAAAGTAAAAAAAATATAAGCCCCAGCGGGATTCGAACTCATAACTTACAGATTGGTAGCAATCACTTTAACCCACTGCGCTACACTGTTAGGTAAACATTGTAGGAAAGAAAAATAGTATAAAATTATACTTGATTTTATTGTTTGTTTTGGTAGGAAGCATGTCATGTACAATATGGAGGTGTCCCATACCACCTTAAGTCTAACCCCCTGTAATCAGAATTGAAATCTTATACCTGGAATTGATGTTCAACTGATGCTTGTGTATTCATTAACATGAATATTTAGAATTCAAATTACAAGGAGATATATGATTGATATATCTTTGTAATGATGCAAAAAGGATTCAAAAGTTGGCTCACACAGATTTAGATGGATATTTTCAATGGGAGATCAAGAGACACTATTAGGAAACAGATAACTTGTTTTGTGTTTGTACATATATTTTCTTGTTTATGTATATTTCTTACTTCCTGGAATGAATTTTAACCTCCATTTTAAAATTTAGGTGAAGTTCGCTACTCTAAGAATAACACCAAAGTGGCAACCCTGATGCATGTGGACAAGACTCTTCCTCTGTGGTTGTTTTTTGATGTCTATGGAAACATTCAGAGGATCCGGAGTATCGGTAACAATGGCTCTATTGTATAACTTGTTTGCATTCAGGCTAGACGTTTGTTAAATCTGAGTAGCTTTGTAAGTGTTTGTTCATAAGGCAGCAAAAACTGTTAATGTGAATTTCCTGAATCGTGAGATTGTTTAAGAATGTAAACATGCAGTCTTAGCCATGTGTTTAATATTTATTGTTTGCTCGTGTAAATGATGTCGGACAAGTTCAAGAATTTGTGATGATACTCTCACATCTATCATGATAGTGTTTGTTTATGACATCTACAATCATATGATAGATAGCAACACGAAAAGAAAAAAAACCCCACAAGTTTTGCAATATGTATAAAATATCAGTATTTGATTCCTTATTTTTTCAAATTTTTTTGTTATATGGTAGGTATGAATTCTAATTTGTTATAAGGTGTAACTTTCAACTTTATGTTTCCAGGTGTAACAACACATGTTCCTCCTATCCCTCCACGACCCAGGTCCACACCATTCATGACCCAAACAAGCATGCCACAGCTGACCGTGACCCTACCCCCCAGGGACCCCAACACGGCACAGGTGGCCCTTGGTGGCCCTGCTCCGGCATCATCTAGTTCCATCATTCATTCATCAGGGCATCCCAACTACAGTATGATGCGGAGTTACAGTGTTCCGACAGGCGTCACATCGACGGAACCGATGTCGCCGCAACAAAAAACCGGATATATCAAATCTCTTCCCACGTCGCCTGAGACTACCATGGACTCATGTTCTGAGACGGAAGCTAGCGAGTGCACAGTGTGCTATGAACGTGCTGTGAATGCCGTGCTGTACACTTGTGGACACATGTGCATGTGCTTTGAATGTGCAATAGTTGTGAAAAACCATAAAAGTGCTCTCTGTCCTATATGTAGACAAGAAATTAAAGACGTTATCAAAATATACAAAACATGAAGGAGGTGTTAAAATGTTTAAGTATGTAATCATGTTATTACCATACTGTAAACATACTACATTTGGCTGTGTATTCTATTTAGTGTTTTTGGCGGAATGCGGCTTCCGCTAAAGCAAGTACAACATTAAATGCCATGCATAAATGTATAAGAATGGTCGCATTCAGGACTACGCTAATTCAAATCCAGGCCAACTTGTTCAAAAACTAATTTTCGCCAAATATTGTACACGCCAAATATATTACGTTTACAGTATTTTCTTTCATTGTACAAATGTTCAGTTGTTTTTTAAACTATGACTGGTGCTTTTTACAATAGTGGATTACACCAACAAAAAATTGGATATTAGTGCTAAATTTAAAGGGCATATGGAGTCTATTTTATTCTCAATTTGGCAGTGCAATAGAAGAGTAAGATTTATAAATGAAAACAATATCCATATTTTGTTAGCTGAGAGTTTATGCTAGGATGTTTCATGTATAATAGCAGCACTGATTTGTTTTACATTAATTAAAACTTTTTAAATGATTTTTATATGTGTACATTAACCCAAACACAGAGTACGGAAATAGAGAAATGAGAACGATTTTTATATCAATCATATGTTTATAATATTGGTTGTATACTTATTAGTTGTTATTATTTGTAACAACATTTTGATAATAATTTTTCTTTGCAAACACATCTGATCATTATTGAACTTCCTTTGATGGAAGAACAGCATAATTTCAAATCATAACTAAAACATGGTTCAATTTTATTGTCATAGCTATTTGAGCTTGTTTTTTGTAAAAAAGAAGAAAAGGTATTTATTGTTGTATCTGTTAAAGTCAGTTATAAAATGGTGAACGAATTGACAAAAGATAGCATGCCTCTTGTAGACATCACCACATTATCCATCTGCTCAACTTGTTGATTTTAGATTGCTGTTGATGAATTACGTGAGTGTTAAACCGTGCTCTTTGATTCATCCCCATATTGCCTACACTTTATATTCTTGCTTTGAACAATGTCTAAAATCTCCGCATATCTCAGGTAAACATTTCTCTTCTGGAAAGATTATACACAGATAAACTCTATTCTGATACATCAAAATGGCAGAATCTGCTTAAGTTGAAAGAAAAAAATCAAATCTGTGTGAAAACCATTAAAATAAATGTAACCATTTTCTTCTGACTATCTGTAGAGAGGTATTAAGAAGTTGTCCCCCATTGTGCTCTTGTCTGTGATATTTACCCTCCACATGTTCATGTTCTTTGGGGGGTTGCTTGTGTGTTTGTGGGTTTGTCGGGGAGGGGTTGAGGGGGTGGGGGAAGTACCCAGGCCTAGGGACCTTTAGCTCAGCTGGCCATGTTCTGAAAGAGGTCTGTTTCAATCATCCAAATAGTTCATCTAACCAAGCCAAGTCATCAGACCACTCTACCATCGGGAGCAGAGTGGAACAAAAACTGTTGACTTTTGAAGATAATATTGTTATACAGTTTGACTCATCTGTTTCCAGTGGGAACTCCTTGGATGTCTTTCACACTCCAAAAAAAAAGAATAGTAATTGTTGCTTGTGTGAGACATTGGAGGAGGTCTGATTGCATTAGTTGCTGAGCAACCATTAGTTGCTAAGCGCAAAGTTTTAATTTTGTTGAAGACCTCTCATCAGAGTGTTGATTTTTGTCTTATATTTATTGGACAGGTGTGAGTAAATGAGTTCATGTATTATTTTGTTAGAAAAATAGATTTTTCTAGACACTCTTTCATCCAATGTGAACTGATAGATCATGGGTTTATATTGTAGTATTTTAGTTTCTTAAACAAATTACACTTTGTAAGCATCAATGCTAACATGCATATTGGTGATGTACTTGTGCAGCAGATAAATTTTTAACAGATTTGTTTAATTTGTACATATACATAGACCTTAACTTATCACCAAACAGAAAATATTTCCCCCTTTTTCTATTGTTTAATGTGTGTGATATCATATTGATGTATATTTTGAGGATTGTGTTCAGTTTGTGATTAGAAACATATAATTTAAATCAATATTTTTATTCTGATAAAAAAAAAAATCAGTGAGATCATTGTTTTATTTTCTTCATACCTTCATTTTGCATTTTGTTGCCATAGAAACATGTAAATATTTATAGAGTGCTGTTCTCCACTTGAATCGTCAGTAAATCCAAGGTAGTGGTTTCACTTGACCTGATGTACCAAAATAAACATGGTTAATAATGAAAGATTGTTTATCTTTACTTTAAAATTTCTAAGGATACATCTAGTTGTATGTATACCCCTGCTCCGAATGAGATGAGGTGTATTGTTCCTTGTGTGTGAGTGTGTCTGTCTGTCAGTGACAAAAATTTTTGTCACATTTTTCTAAGCAACTATTCATTGCCGATGCTTGAAATTTTAACATACTGTTTGTTTAGGCATGCCATACGTTGGGATATATTTTTGCATCAATCGGACGTCAACTTCCTGTTAAATGACGAATTTGTTTATTTTAAGTCAAAATTGTCTTCAAATATTTCTCAGTAACTATTTATCGCAGATTCTTGAAATTTTAATACACTCTTTGTATAGGCATACCCATCTTCGCTAGCCAAGTGTCCGATTCATAACGAATCGGACACTTGGCTAACGAAGATGAGGCATACCATATGTTGGAATATGTTTTTGCACCAGTAGGACGTCAACTTCTTGTTAAATGACGACTTAGTTTATTTTTAGCCTAAATTTTCAATCAAATTTATGTCAAAGAATTCTCAACAACTATTTATCACAGATGCTTGAAATTTTAACACACTGTACACTCTTTGTTTACCGGCAGGCATGCCATACGTTGGGATATAATTTTGTACCAACCGGACGTCAACTTCCTGTTAACGATCTCGGATCCCAGCAATGTTCGATAACTCTAAATTATCCGGAATTCTTTTATTCGTACCGTAAATCTTCTTTTATATAGAAAAATTTAATTAACATTGTAGTGTCAATATTACAATTTATGTTCTTATTCGTTCCACTCAAACGAACATAAATAATTTATAAAATAAAACACAAACACGTATATTAGGATGTGAAGCGCTCTGAAGTGCAGTTTACTTATTCGTGAAAGTACACAAATCTAAATACATAGTTTTCTTCTTTATCTTCATTTCTACAAAATAAAACAATATTTTAACATAATATTAAAAAAAAACATCAAAAGCAACGGCGGGTGGGTGGGAATTAAGTTATCTGCACTGAAAAGAGCCTTCGAATGGCTATATAACTTTCCGCGCTAACATCGGTCAGTTAAAACCCGTGCAATGAATATTTAAATGTCACCTTTCCTTTAAGAGACATAACCTCTCTAGAAAAAGCAATCCAAATCATAGAAAATTTTGGAAATGTTTCAGGAACAAAATTAAATCTATCAAAAACTGAATGTATAGTATTGGGAGAACTTAGAAACATTCTTAAGGAGGATACAACCATAAAAAATATCAAAATAAACATAAATACAGTAAAATGTCTAGGTATTTACATAGGACATAATAAAATAGAGTGTAATGAAAAAAACTGGCTATGTAAGCTGAGAGAGTTCGAAAAAATATTGGACTCATGGCGAACAAGAAAGCTAACTCTCTTCGGAAAATGTCAGATAATTAATTCTTTAATTATTTCTAAGCTTCTTTATGTCGCAACAATACTTGAAAACCCTGATCAAACTATATTTAAACAAGTAAACAAAATTATTTTCTCGTTTCTATGGGGGAAAAGAGAAAGAATAAAGCGTAAAACTCTAATAAGACAAATATCAGATGGAGGGATTGGTATCACCGATTTTGAAACTAAGGTCAAAGCTTTAAAAGCATCATGGGGTTCAAAACTTATTCATTCTAACAATGATTTAAATCAACTCTTGAACGCTTGTATAGAAAGATATAATTTAGATATTTCTTATCTATTAAACACTAATATTACAAACGCACAAGACCTAAATATCAAATACCTCCCACATTTTTATAAGGAAGTAATATGCGCTTATAATGAATGTAAAAACACTGATCGAGAGAATATCCAGTTTCAGAATATATGGTTCAATAGAAATATAACGTATAAAGGAAAAACAGTCTTTTTTCCAAATTGGATTAAAAGCGGTTTTAAGTACGTGAATGATTTATTCAATTCAAATGGATTCAAACCAATAAACGAAATCAAAGAAAGTCTGATATCTACAAACAATTACCTATGTGAATATATAACTCTAAAAAGTGCCCTTAAGAAATATGCCGCTAAAATTAACTTACAGAATATAACACATAATAGAAGTACAAAGTTGTTTTTCAATTTTCATGGATATTTCGAACATGTCGAAGGAAAAAAATCTAAATTTTTTTACCACATCTTACTACAAAAAAACTCAAAAGAGCCTAGAATGGAAAATTTTTGGTCCAAACTTTTTTGTATTGATGACCGTCAAATGTGGGGTAATATCTACCAAGAAAAAGTGAAAAAGATATTTGATAAAAATGTATCAGAATTTAATTACAAATTAATACACAATATTTTATCTTGTAATAAATGTGTAAGTAAATGGAAAGAAAATTTTGACAAAAACTGTCTGAACTGTAATGTAGAAGAAGACATTAAACATCTAATTTTTGATTGTTGTATATCTAACCCCATTTGGAAGAAAGTATCTGATATCTTAAATATAAATGTTACATGGAAAGTTATTGTTATTGGTTTTCCAGCATATTGCAACAAAAACACGTTTATCTTTAATAATGTTGTATCTTTTGTAGCTTATAAAATGTACAAATATAAAATGAAATGTAGAGTTTTGAACGACATTGTAACATATAATGGTTTATTATGTTTTTTGAAAAGTGCACTGACACAGTTTTATATGACAGTTAAATCAGCAAAAAGCATTATGTTTAATTTTGATATTCTTAATAGATTGAATGAAAAATTGTAATTATATTTCAAATTATGTTTGTCTAAAGGTGACCTGGCCTTTAGATTATTAAACTGGTAGGGGGAGTCTCTGGACACTTATACTGATTTCCCCTACACATATCTACCAGAAAAATACTTTGCTGTTACATGTATTAGCTATATCTATGTACAAATCGAAATATTATGCTTATAGTTGAAAATTTACTTGTAAATGAATGCCATTGTGAAAAATATAACTCTAAAGGTGACCAGACCTTTAGATTATAAAACTGGTAGGGGGATTTTCTGGACACTAATACTGTTATCCCCCCCTACGCATCTAACAGAGAAATATACTGTTACATAAACCTGCTAATTACTTATGTACAAATCTAAATATATGTTTGATATCTATATATTTTTCATGTAACAACTTGGTTATATTTTTTTCCTTTTATCTTTGCTGTATTAATGACATACTTAGCATGAAACATTTCATGTGCGGAAATTTACTTGTAAATGAATATTTTCCTCCTTTTTTTTCGTGCAAAATTGTAATACAAAAACATTTCAAAATGTATGTTGTACTAAGCCTCTGCGCAGGCCCACTACCTTCTGTTTTGTTACATATATATGATTGAATAAATGTGTGAAAAAAAAAAAAAAAAAAAAAAAAAAAAAAAATGTCACCTGACAAGGTGACCAACAACTAACCAATAGATTACAGCTGTAAATAAACACAAACACGTGTTATTTGAACCTTTAATAAATACATCTATTATTCAGCAAACTCTGATTGGCTCTGTAGTTCCGCGGAGACCTACTGCATAAACGTTAGGCACGGATGCAGCGGTACATTGGTTTTTTTTTCTTGTTGGATCTCGCCTTTTTTTCTGCCATATCCATCTTGGCCAAAATTGCAATAACTTCGTAAAATGCACGGATACCATCAGTAATTTTTTTAAAATTTCATTTCATTTATAAAGTTTGAAGGATAAATAACATTTTTATGAAGAAAAAAATACTTTGAGGATGAGGATTGGAAACCTTAAATGACGACTTTATTTTGAATATCTACACCAGAGCGGGGGTATTACCAGTGGGCATTGGCTCACAGATATCTTGTTCATTTTCTAATACATGTAGCTGTTCATTATATTCAAAGCAGACATCTAGCTGTTCATCTTTTTTAAGCATACATCTAGCTTTATATCATTTTCTAAGAACACATCTAGCTGTTTTTCTTTACCTAATATTCTAAGAATCTAGCACATTGAGCAAAGAGATACGTATGGGGAAAAAAGTTAGTGTAGTGTTTAATTTGCTGTACTTTAGGAAAGAAACGATTTTTTTTTTAAATTCACATATGTTTAGAAGCTGCATAAGCCTTTATTGTTTAATATACTTTACGGTAGAAAAGAAAAAATATTGAAATTTAATTTTTGCCAACTTTTATATATTGCAAAATTCAGCATTTATATTTAGGGTTTTAAATGCTCAAAACTTAGAAATGAGAAGTAACAGACGAACCAGGAATTCAGTGAGGAAAACACTTTAATTGTTCTAAACAGATTAATTTCAAAAACACATAAATTACAACAAGCAATACTCTTAAAACGGAAGTAAATAAAATACATTTTTGCAGTTTTGCAAATCATGAAAACATTTACAGTAACATATTTCATTTCATTTTCAAATATACAAAATACAATTAGGCTTTACCAGTGATGGTCACCCAAGTTAACTGCAACTCCGTAAATATCTAAGTATCCAGCTTTCTACTTCTAAAAAAAATTTTATTATGAAATACTAGTACGTGTAAGGCCTTCTTAACTTTCCATAGATTTTTGTTATGAATAATTTGATCACTGAAAGAAGAGGTCAACACATGGTCTCAGGACGCTTGCTTATTGATGACGTATTTTAGATTATTCATGACGTAAGTAAGAAGCACATACTGCTCGATAAGAAGATACGAAAATCCTGACCATATTTGGAGCTACAAAGAAATTCAAAACAAACCATATTCTTAATTTTATGAAAACTCAAAAGCATCATACCAGTATTCTGTATTGTCTACAGCAAACTCAAACCGTACCGTATCTGTACCATCAACACAAAGCAAAAAACAAATAAAAACAATTAAATCTTTATTCTCAAAAGCATCATATTCTGTATTGTCTACAGCAAACTCCAACCGTATCTGTACCATCTACACAAAACAAAAAACTAAAACCAACCCTAATTCTTAATTGTATAAAAACTCAAAAGCATCCTATTCTTGTCTACAGCAAACTCAAAATGTACATTATCTGTACCATATACACAAAACAAAAAAACTAAAACCAACCCTTATTCTTAATTGTATAAAAACTCAAAAGCATCCTATTCTTGTCTACAGCAAACTCAAAACGTACATTATCTGTACCATATACACAAAACAAAAAAATTAAAACCAACCCTTATTCTTAATTGTATAAAAACTCAAAAGCATCCTATTCTTGTCTACAGCAAACTCAAAACGTACATTATCTGTACCATATACACAAAACAAAAAAACTAAAACCAACCCTTATTCTTAATTGTATAAAAACTCAAAAGCATCCTATTCTTGTCTACAGCAAACTCAAAACGTATATTATCTGTACCATATACAAAAAACAAAAAAACTAAAACCAACCCTTATTCTTAATTGTATATAAACTCAAAAGCATCCTATTCTTGTCTACAGCAAACTCAAAACGTACATTATCTGTACCATATACACAAAACAAAAAAAATTAAAACCAACCCTTATTCTTAATTGTATAAAAACTCAAAAGCATCCTATTCTTGTCTACTGCAAACTCAAAACGTACCATATATGTACCGTTTACAGAGAAACTAAAAAAAAACCCCAATCCATATCTATTTTCTACAAAACATTCATATACTGTATTGTCTACAACAGACTCCAAAGCGTGCTATTTCTGTACCATCTAATAAGAAGCTCACAACAAATCACAAAAAAATAAAAAAGCACCACATTCTGTATCATTACAAAAAAAACCTCGAAAACTCAAAAAATTCTGCAAAATCTGTAAATCTGAAATGCATACATGGGCTAAAGTTCCACAATTTTCTGCATTTTATACAAAACAGTTGAAAAAAAGAACCGCATTCTGTATCATTACAAAATAAAAACTTGAGAAAATGTCCCAGTTTCTGTACTGCCTGTAAAGAGAGTCGAACCGCACCATATTTTGCATTTCATACATAGAAGAAGGAAAATTGCACTACATTCGGATAATCTAGCAAAACTCTAAACGCACCAATTCTCTTTCGTCTTCACAATTACCTTAACTCAAACATATTCTGTTACATATACCCCAAAACACCTTTTTGTCTGTTTATTTCAGCATTCTGGAACTAACATAAATTTAACCCCGAACCCGCCAAAAAAACATAAAAAAATAATGCTTTAAAAAAGATAATAAAATGATCCCCATAATATGCAAAACATATTAAAAACAAAATATTACATGTAAATGTAAATAAGCTAAATAAATGAAGTAAATGAATGCTTTACTTGTAATTAATTTAGAAACAAGCACAAGGATTTTTTTTGTCATGTACGACCCTTTTGAAAAGAATTTCAAACTCCGTTTTATTCCTATCTTTGCTTTTAAATGATCTTGCCTCGGAAGGTGGTCTAGAATATCATTTTAATGTTAACAATGAGATAAAAACTCCTTTACCATTTGATTATTTGTGCCGCGTTTGGTTAAAATAGGTTAAATGGTTTAAGAATAAGATGACCGAAATTCAATGCTGATGACGCAATCAACTGCCGACAGGTAAATTTGATAAAGAAAGCTAATCAGAGCCTGCAAAAATGCACATTTCAATATTCTGCATTGTCTAACAAAAAACATCAAACAAAGACAATCACGAACAAAACTCCCTCAGAGTGCACCAAATTCCTTACTGTAAGCGAAAAGAAAAACTGCAAAAATGCAACATACTCTACAAAACTCAAAATGCACACTTTGTTCGCTCAAGAACTACCTTCGGAATACCTGTTACCAAATCTACAATGTCAACAAAAAATAACTAAATACGGTACATATTCTGTATTGCCCAAAAATCCTCAAAACACGCTAAAATTCAAAATGCACACTTTGTTCGCTCAAGAACTAACTTCGAAATACGTGTTACCATATCTACAATGTCAACAAAAAATAACTAAATACGGTACATATTCTGTATTGCCAAAATTCTGTATTGGCGTCAACTACATCATTATACTCTGAACATTTCACAAGATGTTCCTGTATTGTCTGCTGAAAAAAAATCACGCATTTCATATCAAGCTACAATTAATATTAAATCAAAGACAAACAACAACCTACTTCATAGCCTATAAAATATAACAACAGAAGGATAAGGCCACATTAAACATGTACATTTTTAAAATACAACAATTAAATTAATGCTTTATAACAATCATGATAAACAAACTCAGTAAGAGCCTATAAAAAGATGTTCTAAAGTTTAATTATTGTTTTTAGAGCAAATGAAAAAAAAATTGTTTGCAAATCTTGTATTCACGCTGACACAAGCATGAAACTGCATCACTCCTTAGAAAATGTGATTTCTAAATCGCGTCATATGGACCGATGCTTGAACCACAAATTTTTTTTCTTTGTCCTTTGGCTAACATAGTGTCGTAAATGAGATGAAGTTCCAGACCAAAGCTTTCTTTCTTCAACTTCAATGATATTTTAAGGGGATGAAATAATAATAAATCCTTGAATTTTAAGTGTACCAGTGAACAGATTTGATATCCGAACAGATGCATCCTTAATTGAACTTTTAAAATAAACTTTACTGCATGACAACCAATAGAATCAAAGTACTGAAGAACTAACGGGAGTTGATTTTGTCGATGTTTATTTATTTTAAAATCAATGATATGTTATTTTGCATGACAAGTATCTGTAGTTTCTAATTTGTATTTGAATTACTTTTTTATAATATGAATTTTTTGACTTTTTCGACAAGAATGTCGAGAAACCCCCATAAGAATCATGTTAAATAATATTTAAAGATAAAATCAAATCAATCAAACTATGTATCAGTAATAAAAATATTTCTCAAAAATTGTATAAATCCAAGCAATTTTGAACTCTAGTCTCGTTCAACCAAACACTCGGCTGACACCGTAAATCTCCCGACAAGCAAGGGAGACTCTGTGCTTGTCGGAGATTTACGGAGACAGCCGAGCGTCGAGTTGAACGAGACTATATTGAACTCTGGCGTAGGAATACATACGACTACAAAAATATCTAAATTGTTCGTACCATTTAAAATCTGACTATTTTCAAGGTATTTATAAATATGTTTCCTTAAAAACAATGCTTTAGCATACATTACATCGAATTTATCAATTATTTTCAAGAACTAAGTCTTGTCAGCAGCGATGATTTGTGCTGAGGTCCAAACACTCTTTCACTTTCGGTTTGTCCGAGTAACTGCATAGGAGATTTGATTAAAAGCAACTCCCAAAAACAAATTCGTGTAACATTTAACATTTCCCCCCTGTTTGACCTATCGATCCAAGTCTGTTAAAGCTCAGTGAAGGTTTAAACCTTCTTATTTTCTAGTTTTCCTTGTTCAGGATTGCAATGATTCCTTTTGGAGGATAAACCAAAGGCGAAAGACATGACAAGACCCATGATTGCCATAAAAAAGAAATGTAAGGTGTAAAATACCTGCAGCTGATAAATCTGAAAGAGATAATGAAACAACCAAGTGTAAGCCGCGGTAACAGACATTTTACAGAACGTGGTCACTATCTGCAAGTCAAAAGAACTATAATACGAGAGTTTTTGCGGTTTTCGAAGAATGAAAAAGAACACAAATAAACTTAGAATGGACGATAAGACCACCGGGACGGTGAATGTGTAAAGAGTCAAGGTGGGGAGGTTGGTACTATAGCGGGAAATATAACTGTCGCCGTAGGAACCAAGATGTAGTTTATGACCAAGTAATTCAGTTATAAACACCAACAGCCCAGACAGAACTAGACTTAAAATGAAATTCAGACAAACGTGTTTTGAAGGATGATCATCAGATTTCTTTTTTCCGAAACAGCAAATTGACAAACATGATTTTAACATGAAAATAACAAGGGTTAACCAGCTAAACTGACTGCAGCTTTCGAGGATGTGACAAACTACATTGCGGCAGGTTTGAGAGAGGATGTAGGCCGTGTTAGCAAGAATTAAGACTGAAGACACAATTATCATGTTCTTCTTTAGAATAATTTCTTTTTTATGAATGATCAAATTTGAGACCAAAGAAGTAATACAACCAACAGACGACAATGTGGTGCACACCAACGAAGTATAAAAATTAAATCCTTCAGATGTTGAAATTCGGAAAGAAATCTTTGACATTTTTGCCAGATACTGTTCAAAACACACTTCTACTTTGCTTTTATCATGAGAATATCGAAAATACAAAGAATCTATACAGAATTGAAAGTTGCTAAAACACAAAGAAAAGTTAGATACATAGATGTGTACGTCACGTGTGTCAAATATTAATTTCGGGCAAATTGACCATTCAGCAACTACGGATACTAGCTCTAAAGCCACACTGTCATAGCACGCATGATCTTTATATGATCTTTTTCCAACAAATTCAGAATGTTGTTCCAGAACATCGTCATTCATGGGATTTTGCACGCCTTCGATAAGGTTTGTCCCCAAAATGTAGCGAGTTCGAAAGGATTGCCCGACATGTCTGACAATAAATCCAGGAAGGGCAGCATTGTCCAATGATGCGATGGCAGTATTCAGACGCTGAATGAGATCTTTGGAATTATGCCAGTAATCGATAGATAATTTGATTATGGCAACAAAATAAAAGTTTTTAGGTGTCCACAATGTTGTGCGTGGATAGCTATATATGGTGAAGAAGCAAATGGAGTCGTAGAAATTATTGTTTTTTGCAAACTTGATCAGGAAAAGATTGATACCGATTGAAATTTCACGACGACTGTGTGAAATATTGAGAATAGGTTGAAAAAGTAAGTTTATTTCGTAGTTGTTTTGCAGAATAAAAGAATAGAGCGGCTTACATTTAAAATCGCTGTAAACCATTCCATCTTCACACGAAATTGGAATGCATTTGTTCTGTTTGGAAGAAAAAAATATATGATTATGAGATGTATGCATAAAGTTGAAGGAATCACACGGTAAAATAATATTTTAGATATTTTTTGTTTTATCAATTGATAGTTATGAATAACATGAAACTTATTGAATACTTTCAAAGTTGAAGTTTTATTTTGATATTTTGAGGCCAATCAAATTGCACGAAACGACTAAATAGCTATATTGGTTCTTCTGGGTTGGTAGGAGTGCGGATGGCGAGCATTATGCTAAATATACATAACCCGCCACTTTCTTTAAAATAGAGAATTTATTGTCGCTTACCCGTAATAAATATTAACTAACGTCGTAATTATTGGAACACACAAGGTGGGTTGTTCAGACGGATATGAAGGTAACGATCATTACATGATATGCATCTTCAAATATCTTTACTTTCTTTCACATTTTTAATTTTGATGATGATTCAAACATTTATCAATAAAAACTTACCAGTTCCTTTTCGTAGAAAGCGTTGTGTTGACATGTTGTATCTTTTTTAAGTTGAATCCGTTCTCCATTCTCCTCAAAACCTATGACTGCCGAAAACGCTACAAACGGCCAGTTTTTCTTCTTCTGGATGTTTGCCGAAATGCATTCGATCGTAAGCTTTGACTCCCAGTATTCAGAATTACACATCGCACAAAAAATATTCTTGTATAGAGTCGTTTGGAATGGAGAGAGGCAGTGCAAATAATAATTGACATAGTCTGAAGCACAGGCCTCGAAAATGATAGGATCAACTGACGTTAGCTGATTGTCAATGTTACATGCACTAACATAATTCTCTTCTTTATAGCATTTGGTTACCTTTCTGGTATCTAGGGGTAAGAATGCAAGATTGCACGGGGAGTTTTCTCCGTGAACTAGAGATTGGATCCAACTGTAAGTGTAAGTTTGGTAGAAAGTTCGTTTTGAGGAGCAAATAAAAATTGGTATCCAGTAAACAAGATTTTCAACAGTTTCTCCATTACAAATAGCGCAATCCTTGTTTTTAAACGTTTCATTAGAGGCAAGCGAGAATACAGGCTGATATAGAAAAATGTCTTGAAAGTCAGTGTTGTTTTCACACCTTCGTTTTGTTTCCATATCATCATTATGTAAGCACTGGGCAACGAAGAGATATGAGTCTTCCGATCTAAGATGAAAAGGAGCATTTCCATTGACCTGTGGAGTAATACATTGAAGTTGGACATTACTAAGGTTATCATTTCTGATGTCTTGAGAAAGGTCGCGGTTTTTGTAGGAGATATAATCAGGACTGGTTTCTCTGTCCTGAGTATACGACCTCCATGGACAGCAATTCTGCTTCCTGTGGCAGTGAGATCCACAGTCACAGTGACCACAACTTAGAAAAGGTAATTGCGAGGTGTAATTTCTTTTGAATCGGTCTCCAAAGCACATGTCTTGACGGGGACAAAGAAGCAAGTGTGCTTTTAGATAAAGCTTTGTGGTGCTGTCCAAAATCCAACCTGTCATGTTGTCGACTAGTGCCTGTTCGTCATGTGTAGGCAAGACATGATAGTCGTAGTATGGATCGTGTAAAAAAGAATAGGACAAGGCCTGCATGGAGGCGAAAACTAGAAGACAGATTCTTTTGTCCTGTTTTAAGGAAATTATGTATATGTAAGTGCTGACAGACGACATAATTAAACAAAATATAAAAATACGGTATTTTATATCCATGCAAGAAAAAAGAGCTGCTTGAATCCTTGATCGTTGCAGAGACAATTTGAATTTTCAAGCACCATTGGCGAGATAAAATTGGTAAGGGCATTTTGGTTTAAATCACAAAACCCAGTAAATGACAAAATTGAAATGTCTATTGTTTCATACAAGGAGTTACCAAGTTAATGCAACTTTGTAATTATATTTTTAATAAAGAACTATGGTATCAATGTAACAGATGTTTCGAACTCACTCAAACTACTATCTTCAAAATCACGTGACAATTATTTAATAAGGGTGACTTCTTATGATTTGAGATCAACACTTTTAAAGAGACTCAGACACGATTTGACTTATTTTCAAATTTTATTTTTCCATTGTCAATGTTTATAATGATAAACATACAAGTAAAAAAGTTTATAATGCTATGTCAAAATTTGAAAGTCAAATATCAAATTATAAGCAAGATACAGAGTTCATAATTCTTTGTTTTGTAAGCAAAGCTCGAATAGTGTCATTTGTTTTACATATATAGAGTATTGGTGTAAGTTTCAATCAAATATATCTTTCTTTGTTGATAATAGTATTGATGAAGATGATGAATTAGTTAAAATTCTTTTTTTACTGTCATTTTGTCTAAGAAATGGCAATTCTCTACATTACATTTTTTTAAACAACTATAAGACTCGAGCTTTATTTACATAACAATCAATTTTTACCTCTGTATCTCGATTGTAACTTGACTTTAACATTCAATCCGATGAAAATATAAAATTGTAACCACTGTAGTTTTAATTCCTTAATAAGTTTGCAATGAATTTTGATATTCTTATTCCAGTTTACCGTTGAATAGTTCTGTGGCATGTAACCCCCCTCCCCTTGGTTTCATTTCAAATTCAACTGTTTTAAATCTCAATTAATTTTTCAACTTCTCTATTTCTATTTAGGTAAAGACGCAAATGGAACGTTCATTTTTGGAATTTTGTTTTGTTTTGTTTTCAATTTAATGGGGTAAACGTCATTATATTAAAATTTGTTTTCCATTTGCATTAGATTTGATATGGACACAATTACATGTAAAGAGTATCTAATGTTAATCAACTCTCATTCAGTTTCTAAGGTACCTCACTACACCTAGAGTTATACTTTTTGAGACAACATGTCACAAGATTTAGTTGTTTTGTTAACATTTTTTATCATCGAATTAGTTGAACAGTAGATAAAGTAGCGGGCTTGTGAACCGCATATCATGAGTTTGAATCCACCCGGGGCTTTTGTTCACGTTGACTGAATTAAGTTTTTGAAAATATAATTTGGCATTCAATATTGCAAATTCTATCGCCTATGGACTAATACTCATCTTATCTATATTATAATATCTGTTGTAATCAGGTAATCTCCTGCTGATTTGAGAAACTATTTCAAAGTGTAACGAGATACCTTAACTAATAATTTCTATTCAGCCTGTCCTATTAGTGAAGAAAAACAGAACTTGAGCATCAACTACCTTACAAACGTTTAAAGATTTTGAATCTCAAATTTCTTAACCATTTTTAAAGAACTTTAATGGTCAATAAATTAACCATCAAATCTACTTATAATTTTGAAATATGATTTGTTTAGCTATAAAAATTATAGCTAAAATTATACGTGTATTAGTTAAGAAAGAAAAATCCCTTTATTTTGCATTTCAAATTTTGGTATTTTCTTTTCTTTATTTTATAAAGCTCTCCTTCTAAAGGAGATCAATACAGTCTAAAAATGGCCACAACCAGCGAACCCTTTTAAGATTTGAAATGTTTTCCTTTAAATTTAGACAATGTCCTTTTCAAACTTTGGAACTGATGTAACACGAACTTTCACGAGAGTGTACATTTTTCAAGGACACTTAATTTGATCAATGTTCCTAACAGGCAGGCCATGTAAAGACGAGAAACCCGAAATTAATCAAAGTCTTTTACCCAATGAACAATTTTTGAAAAAGGTGTCAACAAGTAATTTATTAGGTACACCAAATTTCAACATTTTATTTACTTACCATGGTCATCTTTGTCACTCATCAATACATCACCAAAGAAGGGTTGTTAATACTTCAGCTTTCATTCAAATGGAGTCTGCGAGTGGTTTCTAAAAAAGTTTGGTTAAAAAGCATGCAATAGATGCTTATCATTCAATTTCTTCACGATTTTTCAGTTTGCAGAAACGTGAACATCAGCAACAAAAACACTAGAGAAGTGATGTATGTAAATATTAGAAGATACAGTAAAATTGACGCTGTAAATATAACCATATGAAGGGAACGTCGGTCCTGAATATCGGGTTTTCACACTTGTGTTTCACTTTATCATGCAGCTCACAAATTACTGCATCAAATACAGTCGTATCAAATGTTGAAGTCAACTATAGTTCATCAAAACTGTGGAGATAAACCATTCTTTATCACGAGAAGTTTGTTTTCAATAGAAGTTTTATTCTACTAAAATACATATTAACTATAGTAACTTGTTTGAAATTCGTTATTTTTGATCGAAAATAAGGGTTATGAACGGTTAAATTTATTATAAAATTTTCGTTTTTAAAGAAAGAGCTTCAAAACAAATGGTTAATCTCGCCAGTTCACTCGCTGTTATTTACGGAAACTAATACTTATTAAGTTGGCCGATCATTGCACTACATCACAAAACAAATATTACAATATTGGCTCTACTTTATGGGGGCTGAATGGTCAACAAACTAACAATCAGATTTAACCCCAAGCGCACATCATTCTTTACATTCCACAACGCATTCTGTATTGTGTGCTGCAAAAATCCATGCATTTATTATCAAATTTTAATAAATATCAAATCAAGGAAAAATAGCAAGTTCCTAGCCTATAAAAATATAACAACAGAAGGATAAGACCTGATTAAACATATATATTATTTAATAGGGGTTATAACAATTATAATAAACATACTGATAACAACAGCACACAAGTAAAAGAAATTCTTTTAGAAATAAATTTGATACGTGCTCCTTTTTTGATTTTACCCGCATCTGTGACATGAATTGATTTGAATTTAAATTATTTAAATATTAAGAAGGTAAGTGGAAACTGAAAACATGGTTTCTAACCAAGCTAAGAATATATGTCTTCCTCTCAAAGTCGAATCTGGTCGTTATCGAAATAAACCTCTACAGGAACATTGTTGAAAATAAAAAAAAAAGTAGAAATCAAAGTGATATCCTTTAGAAGGACTTAAGACCTTTCTACATATACATGTATATGTAACCAAAGATACAATAAAATACAACAAAACAACAACTTTTATTCAAATGACGTATTGTTGGGACACAAGCCGGGTTTGCATCAAATTAAAAAAAAATGAAAATGACATAATTAAATATTTAATCGTACAATTGCTGAAAATTATATAAATAATAGTAATAATGAACCATTCATTCTTTAAATACTATAAGGTGATCATTTCGGTCGATGCGTGGTTAAATCTATCATAAAGTCCTTCGGGACTAGTAAAAGAATGATTAATTATTGTTTAAATAAAGATGGAATTTGCCTGGTTAAAAATTTAGAGTTATTGAACTACAACTAATTTGATACACGTAATTTTACTTTAACTCCTTGGTGTTGTTATTTAAGCTTTTTAATAATACGTAGTTCATTTTAAAATATTTTTGGACATCCATTGAATTTTACTAAACATGATAAGTGTTGTGCAATTTATTTAAAACCTGGAAGTTTTCAAAATTCGTATTTAACTGATCAATCGATAGGTTTTTAGATTTCAATTAGACAGAAATCGTTATGTAACTAAAAATGTTTTCTTTATGGAGGCAGATATATTGATACTGGGCGATTAAAATTTATGTTGAGATCCCTTAACATTGTTATTTTTATAGAGCTTCAATTGTATTGATAGACATCTTAATTAGGTTTTTGTTTACAATTTTTGGTTCATTGAATAAAATTTCGTAGTTTTACCATTGTTTCATTTTGTTCTGCTTCGAGAAAAGAAAAGGAGAAAGTACATACATGTATTCAAATATATGCAATTTTTTCCTGGTGAGAGAGAAAGAGGGGGAAAGAGAGAGAAAAAAGAGAATGAAACAAAAATCATAAGTGTTGTACCAAGAATATCACAGTAAGAATATCAAACTTGTTGATATCGTTGGTATTCTGAAATAGAAAAAATGTGAAATTATTCACAGTAACGTTGAAAATGTAATGCTGTATGCATAGCAGGAAATTTAACAATCGTGTCGAGGGTTGTTGACTGAACACTAGAAGGTAACTTAAGGAACATCCAGAGTCCCGACGGCTGCAAAGTGCTAGTATCAGTTTTGTGTTTGATACTTAAATAATAATTCATGACTACTAGAATACTGAACCACACTTGAACCTCTCAAGTTCGAATTTTTTGCTTTCAAAATAAATAGTTGACTGGGAAATGATTGCTGCAGGATATTTTGTTCCTTGATAAGTAAATTTATTATACTTTCAACCAAATTCTGAACATAAGATTTTGGGTAGAATTTAAACATTTTTTTTCATGCAAGAGAATTCATATTCCTGTATATAAAGATGTTTCTTTTTCAAATAAGTTAACAAGGCCAAGTTTAATTCGAGTGCGCATGACTATGAAGAGCTTTAAATTATATATTTCCATCGTTATAGCTATCTGTAATGTTGTTCTTTATTTAATCTTATTAACATTAAAATGATTGATATATTAGTAAAACTAAGTGCTAAGTATTTCATCAAAATACCCGTACTAAAAAAAACCAGTATCAGACTCTTTAATCTCTTAAAGAAATATTTTTGATATAAATAGTAAATAATATTCCTATTAGTTTTAAAAACTCTTATAGTAAAAAAGTAAAATAGCACGTATAAATCATCTTATTTAGTTGTAGCCTTATTAAGGTTTTAAAGGCTTTTAAATGCCTTTGATATAAATAGTAAATATTACTCCTATTGGATATTTTGAAACTCTTATAGTAAAAAAGTAAAATAGCAGGTATAAATCACCTTATTTAGCTGTAGTCCTATTAAGGTTTTAAAGGCTTTTATCCCCTTCCCACAGTTAACAAGATAGCTGTGAGCCAATGCTCACTAGTGATACCTCAGCTCCGATGTGAATATGCAAAATAAACGAAGTAGTCATTTAATAGTAACTGACATCCGATTGGTACAAAAATATATCCCACAATATGGCATGCCTAAACAAATACTTTGTTAAAATTTCAAGCATCTGCGACAAAAAGTTGCGGAGAAATCTTTGACGAAAATTTGATTGAAAATTTAAGCAAAAAATTAACAAAGTCGTCATTAAACAGGAAGTTGACGTTCGATTGGAACGAAAGTATATCCCACAATATGGCATCCCTAAACAAATAGTGTGTTAAAACTTCAAGCATCTGCAATGAATAGTTGCTGTAAAAAATGCAACAGAATTTTTTGTTACGGACGGACAGACAGACACACAAGAGTAAAACAGTATACTCCCTTCTCCCTCGGAGCGGGGGTATAAAAATATTCAAGTTTATAATATACAGTGGGTTTGGACACAAGTTGACATTTCTACCAACTTAATAGGTTCTCACTCTTATGATTTGAATAAATTATAAGAATTACAATGATCAGAAAATACGATGCATAAAATAAGAAAGGTAGCGGAAAATATTACCTTGTGTTAATCTGAAGAAATTGCTAAAAATTTATGCACAACAGAGAAAAATCTAAGGTTCATTTTAGAAATTATAAGTCACAGTTACTCCAAAGTAAAACCTGTATTTCAATAATACCCTATTATGTTTTTGAATTAGTTTTTCATGCATTCCAAAATCTTTTGAAATATGAAAAAAAAAATAAAAAATTATATAGATCTGAATCTTTTTTCTTTTCACAACTACAGTTTTGCGAGTCAATAACATATTCTCTGTGTAGATCATAATTCAGTAAACAATTCTATTATAATTTTTGTATAAATTATATTAGTTACTCTTTTGATATGAAGAAAATATTTTGAAAAATACTAGACTTTGACCCGTGCGTGCACGGGTTGACATTGCATATCGGACATTTACAAAATAGGTTTATCGACACACCTTATTGCTGACATTTACATAAAAAGCTATAAGCCTACAATAATCCTGTTAATTTCACTACACTTTCCTTAATTTGTATAATCTAACTGTGTCTCGGAAAAGGCCCTCACCACAGTTAGAATGCCTTCCATATAACCGTTATGTAGAAGAAAATTGCAGAATCGCACCGGAACGATTTTGGAGAAAGTTAATGAAGTTGCCTTGAAAATAACAGTCAAATTCATCACAACAAACCTTTTAGAGACTGCAAATACCTTTCAACTAAAAATTTTAATCCATAGAATGGAAGAATTCAACACCTTTTCAACAACGTACACGTATTTTCTTTCTCTCCTAACAAATATAATGTAACTTTTTTGCATGTAATCAAATATTTTTTGTCATCCCGAAGACAAAAGTAAGTACTTAGTTGAAATGTATATTTGTATTTTATAGTTTCTCTCATAAGAAATCATTAATATATATGAACAGAATATATAGCAAAAGTCCAATGAAAATTTACCCCTATTTATTGCGTGGACCCTGAGGTCCACGCAGAAAATATATAAGCGAGGTTAAACAGGATGCAATGGGGAAAATTCAGCCTGCGCATGAGCTAGCCTGGTTCCTGTGTGTAATGGTAGCTCAGGGAACCAGGCTAGCACAGGTTTATCTGAATCGGGATCGGGATTCCATGCCATATGCACATATAAGTTCAAAGGCGCTGTAATTGTAAAGTTGTCGGTAAACAATACAGAAACAAAGTATTCCTTTTAAAGAAATGATCGGCATGTGATATTTAAATTGTCAGTATTATGAAATAAGGTAATGTTATGCCGAAACTAGCACATGCATCAAATGGCATACTTTGCAATGTTTTGTTGTTTTCCGAATACACATGTAGCTTACAAGTAACTCTACTTTAATAGAAGGCGAGGCTAGAGTACTTCCCGATTAAACTTATTTAAGCATCTAAATATGATTGAATAATTATGTGACTGTATATAATAGATGATTGAATAATTGTGACACTGTATAAAAGTTTAAATCTCAAGAAAAATGCATCAAAATATGAAATTGATTGACACATTTTTAGTATAGCTGTCACTGCATAACGTAGTTAACAAAGTATAGTGAAGCGTAATGTGTGCGCAAATAGTAGAATTCGCCGAATGCCTGATACATATACATGCAATCGTCATTGATATAGATCATAATTATTTTAGAAGTATGAACCCTTTAAATTCTGGGATTCAAAGTCAACTATACACATATATACGTAATACAACGTACAAATTTAGTGCTTAAAAGCAGGGGCTAGAGTCTGTGGAATCTTTGATAATTTTAAGGCTTTCACGTTTTCGTTGGAAACACATGCAAATGGTCCACGTATTGCAGTCCTTTTTTAAAGGACAGCAACTTGTATTATCATTTCTGAGTTTATTCATGCAGATGTGATATTGTGGAAACAAAGATCCCGTTAGCGTGAATGTATTGCGCAAGTGCAAGATTGTAGAATCCAAATAATCCAGGTGATTTCCGGAATTTTTTGAGGAATTTTCGTTGATTATTAATTAGCGAAGCTCAACTGAGAAAAAATAAAAACAAATTGGTAATCTTCAAGTACCAATGATGTTTAAAATATATAAAACAAAAGACAGTATTCTTTCGATTTCTCGGTATTAAAGACCAAAAATTCGAGTCTATTATTTTAATATAGTAGTATAGATTTGTAGCACATCGTCTGTTATTATTTGAAACCCTCCGATAAATATTCTCTCTCGGTGTATATAGTGTCTCCCTAAAGTTTTCATATAGAGAATTTTACCTAAAAGTATCTTTTCTGAAAATATTAGCAATATCACGGAGATATTGTGGTATAAAATGGTGAACTTTATATTAATTTATTGATGGTTTAGCAATCTTCAGTCTACCGTTCTGCAATTAAAGATTCCCAACCCGTTTCAAAATACAACGATTCCTGAGAGGCAAAAATTGGAATTCCTGTGACCCTTTTTGCTGCATGTAGCTGCACATTTTTAAACTTTTCAATTTTTGCCGAAGAACAAATATAACTATCCCTTTCAATAAAAGCATATTCCAAAAATAAAAATAATTCTCAAACTGGTACATCGTGATCCTCATGACAGCTAGATATTATTTTGATCATTTAATTTCTTTCTGCCTAAATTAAATCTACCTTTCTTTAGTAAATCTACTTAATATTTATATACTATGCTTAGTATATCATTTACATGCAAATATCTTTTCAAATCATCAGGAATCGTTATACCTAGATTTTATGAGAATAAGCAATACAATTGCAACTCTAATTAACTGATACACTGTCGAGTGACCGGGCTAAAAACGGCTTGATATTTGTAAAGTACTGTAAACGTATTATATTTGGCGTATACGATATTTCGCGGAAAATAGTTTTTGAACAATTTGGCGTGGATTTGAGTTAGCATATTCCTGAATGTGACTATTCTTATACATATATGCATGACATTGAGCAATGTACTTGATTTGGCGGAAGCCCCATTCCGCCAAAAACGCTAAATAGAATACACAGCCAAATGTAATACGTTTACAGTACATGTTGTTTGTTACTATGGGAATAATAATACTGTAAATTCCTAATTAAACGTGAGGAATTAATATCCGCGTAAAATCGCGAGAAGCCCGTCTCGCGAATTTTAAAATCTCGCTTTTAATTTTGTGACACATGTAATAAGTAGATAATTCTCTCATTTATATACTTAAACAGCTTAGTGTCTGTAATTTTAATGAATGTGATCAGACCTCTTTTTAAAGAGAGGTAGTACATGAGTCAATTTCCAACAATACGGAAATGGTTTTCTGAAGAAATGGTTTTTTTTAAACATTTGTGGCCAATGCAACCAGGTCCTTTTTTTGCCTTTTTGATTGGTAAAACAAATTTTATATCAGTTAATTCATATGCAGAGGCATTGCAAATACATTCTTCACGCCCGATTTACCTTCAATATGGTTGTTTTGCATTAATTAATTGTTCTTATCAAACCAATATAGTAACTTTTATGGTGTATAAAACATTTATATTTCGAACCCTTTTTTATCAAATATGTCTAGCTTAAAGTTTAGCAGTAGTTGTCAAATTTAAGAAGCTGAAGTCAGAACCATGCCTGTTGTACAACTGAACAATAAACTAACATAACTTTCTCTGAATTTCTCTCTGGATCTGTAAATCCCTCTATCCATCTCTCTTCTTGAAAAATCTTTAATTTTAACTTTCTCTCTATTTTTATCTCTTTATTTATCCCTCTATCTATCTCTTTTCATGGAAAATCTTAAAGCTGCTTGGTCCGATTTTTTTTGTTATCATAGCATCAATTTTTTTTCTATACAAACCGTTTATCTTAGAAAGTTATGGACTTTCTCCTATTTACACCAGCAGAATCAGTCTCCTTTCAAAGTTAGAAATATTCAAAGTAAATAAAAATAATTTCTTTTTGGGCAAACGAAAAAACAAACCAAAACGCATCACGGGAATGTTTAGAAAAGGTAATCTTTTGGTTTCGTCCCCCGAATAATTGGGATTATTCAACCCGCGTGCTATGCATCGATTGTAAAGAAATCAAACTTCAGAACTATTAGCGAACAAAACGTACACATGTTTATTTGTAATTTGTCTGATCATTTCGACCTTTATTTAAAGCGATGTCAAAGTCGTAATACAACCTTTCCCGTCTCGTCGTCAGGGGTGAACTATTATTATACATATACGTAGCATAACCATTGTTTAAAAGCGTGCATAAAATTTGATATAAAATCGGACCAAGCAGCTTTAAATCTTTATGTATGGTTTTCCACCTTCTTCCAAACAAACAAACAAACAGTGAAAACAAGTTAACGGCTGTAAAATTCTTTTTAATGTACAACAGACATTATAAAATTTGACGATGAACAATAGAACAACAATCAAATGGGATATGGAACATTTGAAAAAGTACACGCATGTAAAGTAATACTGATAACTAAATATCAAATAAGCCAAATGTCATTGAAACCGATAAACGTTTGAAACAATTCATCTTGGAAAAATGAATTTTAATAATTTTTTTTCAATAATGTTGTAAGCATTACAATTCTTATCACAATAACACACTATGAATCTGGTAGAGCAACCCATGATAGCAAACTGTGAGAACATGTGTGTGCTCGTGCGCATGTGTGTGCGCGCATACGTATCGGCTCAAGATAAAATTACAACTACAACATGACTTTAAATACAAACAAAAGTTGTTTCTAAGACTTAGTTCAGACACCATTTTCTTTTTTATTCTTTTCTGTTCCTGTGGACGAACGCATTGTGCATTACAACAATATATTTACATTCAGTGTATATTTCCCCTTATGATTGGGCAAATAATGGCTTTATATTGGCGATACACAATGTTTCACACAAATAGACATCAGTATGAAAAAATAAATATAAGCATTGCATGCTTATTTTTGGACATCGTCTGTCCTATGACACACCAAGCAGTGCAGACAAATTATTTAATTTGTCTGCACCGCTAGTTGTGTCATAGGACCAACAGCCTCCAAATATAAGCATTCAATGCTTAAAGATTAAGTAAGTCAGTAATGTGGTAACGAGCTACAGCGTTTAAGGATGTACTTAAACGATAGGAAGTCTACTAAATCCTACTAAGTACTCAAACAAATTTTAAAAAATCTGAATAATACAACATGACAATAACAATATACATCTTAACAATTACAGCTATAACATTTTGTCAACAAATTGTTATCATTTTCCACACACAGAAGATATGGAACTAATATTATGAGCTGTAAGATAATAGATACAAGTGTCATGACACTCTTTTATTTGTTTTTTTTTCCATCAGATTTTCATTTTTTTTCTTTTTGTGATATGAATGTCACTTATTTCTTGCTTTCTATGCAAAACGAACACCGATAATCTGTCCTCGAATGTGTAACTTACCAACTCATAAACTATCTTCAGATTTATATTCACTGCGAATTTTTTTAGCCAGACCCAAAATAATTTATTAAGACAAACATGAATAAATCCATCGACAAAAAGGTTGAATTAATCCAAGTAAATAATTGTAAAAATACATCAGATGGATCAGGTGCATATATTTTTCTCTACAATAATATTATTCATAATAAATCTTGCTGAATTTAGTCATAGCAAAATTAATAATACTGGTTGTTTCTTGTTTAAAAAAATAATAAACCCGAGGAATTAACATCCGCATGAAATCGCGAGAAACAGTCCTCCCTGGTTTTATAATCTCGCTTTTATTTTTTGAGCTATATAAGGAATAACGAATCATTCTTTGAGTATTATGAGGTGATAATTTTGGTCGGGGCGTTATGATAGATTTGATCACGCCCCGACCGAAATTATCACCTCATAATATTCAAAGAATGATTCCTTATTACTTATATTTATATCATTTTAGGCCATCGTACGATCAAATCTTTAAATATAAATAAGCAAACCCCGCCGGCGCCTCAATTTGGCGTCATTTGTATTATGAGTTATATAGTACAAAATCAATACGTAGTGTTATCACAGACAAAGACACTGGATAATGTAAATATATGAAATTATAGCAAAAAGTTATATTATAAATGAAAGGGGCATGGTCACGATTTTGGTCAAATTTTATTTTTCTGATTTTATTATTTGCAATGCTTTAGGAATGCATTTCTAATGATCAAATGAAATTTGGGTGCCAGTCGTTGAGTTTTAATAAGGAATAAGGAATCATTCTTTGAGTATTATGAGGTGATAATTTTGGTCGGGGCGTGATCAAATCCAATAAAGCCCGAAGAGCTTTATGATAGATTTGATCACGCCCTAACCGAAATCATCGCCTCATAATACTCAAAGAATGATTCCTTATATTTATATAATTTTTAGCCATCGTATGATTAAATATTTAAATATAAATAAGCAAACCTCGCTGGCGCCTCAATTTGGCGTCATTTGTATTATGGGTTATATAGTACAAAATCGATACGTAGTGTTATCACGGGCAAAGACACCGGAAAATAGCAAGATACAGGACTGGCAACTCTTCGTCATGTAAACAAGGCTCGTGCCCTGTTTTTGTTTACATAGGTTCAATATACCAGTAAAAAATCTTTTTAAAGCTGGTTTGTCTATCTTATTATTCATTTAAAGCATAAATAAACAGTTCTTAACGATTAATACATTTGTTTTAGGTCTAAAACTGGATTTTTCACTTTAACATTCGAAATGTAAATAAACGCTTTGTTTACATTACGAAGAATTGTAAGCTTTGTAACTCGCTTATAACTCATCAAATGACACTCAAATTTAAATTGCCTATTAAAAATGCCTTACTGAAGCATTGTAAACACTAAAATCGAAAAATAATTTTTGACCAAAATCGTGACCATGCCCTTTTAATATATACAGCAGAATCGTGAAATTAAGTAAGAAATTTACATGCAATTCTCCGACGCAACGTAATAAGCATATTCTAAATCTGGTCTAATTCAGGGTTACCAAATGGATTATGAATACTGTTCACTCAAGAGAAAACCTAATTTACTGTCATATTGCATTGTCAGGTGAAACCGGGGGGGGGGGGGGGGGGGGGGTCGCAGTTTGTCAGTCATTCTTATTCAACTTTGGTTTTTTCCTTATGGTTTGACGAAATGATTTCAAACTTTCTGTGTAGCTTCATAATGATGCTTTTTAGATAAAGTATGAGACTTTTTTTAATTATTTACAGGTATTTGCGAAATTAATTCAAAGTTCTATGTACCATTGGGTTAGACTGAGGTTTTAATAATAGTAATGTGAGAAAACCCAACTAAAACCTTACCTCCAATTTTATCTTTTCCAGTTTAAGTTTACTTTTTGCAACCGAAAAACTGCATTCTGTAGAAATATGAAATCTCTTTGACACAATATGGATGTTTTTTTATGGATTCTCAATGAAATGGTGTGTGTGACAGACAGGAAAGATTATTAAACGGTTATATTCTAAGTGTAAATTGAATACTCACTGAATTTGTATCAGTGCCAATGAATAAAAATAACTTGTATGTTTTAATTTTTCTGCCCTCTTTTGTAGGTTTGGTAGTTTGAAGGTGGCGATAAACGTAGGAGTAACTTTGGTTAGCCTTATTATATCATATACCGGCTCACCAAATGGATGGCAGGCCGAATAGTAAATGCTTCTGTAATCTTTATTCAATATAGCCATTACAAAATCGGGTTTTTGATCCGCCGATTTCTTTTTTTGATACGTATTTTAAAAAATGCAAAGATCATTGCTTAATGAATGATTTCAGAAGTATGGCAAAGTGAAATATAAGATGACAAACAGACAAGTGACGCTCTGCAATTTAGGTCAGAAAATCACCATCAGAGAGCAAGTGATATGTTTAAACGAGAAATTCGTGAAAAGTATTTGTAGACAGTGTATAGAAGTAAAAAAGAATTGTGAAGATCGATATCTTTTTATCATTTTTTGGTTGTTCTATTTATTCCACTTATGGATTTCAAAAGCAAAGGCAATCCAAAGGAAAAGAAAAGAAACACTCCTTGACAACCAGTGAAAATTATATGAAGGTATGATAGAATCTGCCAGTGGAAAATCTGATTGAGGTAGCCAAGAATCCAAGCCGAGCCAGTAAGAGTCGACAGCTTACAATAAATTTTCAAAGTATGCCTCTCCTTTGTGGTCGAGAAAGAGGTGTTCTTCTTAATTCGAATTTCTTTAGCAATAATGAAGAACATAAAATTATTCAGTGTTATCATGACCGCAATAGGTATTGAAAAGGTGAAAAGATTAAGATTTTGCCGTGCAATAAAGCAGGTCGTTAAAGAGTAGCCAAAGTTGTCGTCTTCGTAGAAATATCTGCTCACGAGAACGTTGACCGCTGTCATGAAGACTGGAACAATGAAACTGTAGGCAATGTTTATAAGGAGCTGGACGCATAGAAGCCTGTCCGATTTTTTAATGTTCCAGGATGTAAATGTTCTGAAAATTGAGAAACAAGACATGCACATCAGATTCAACACCCCCAACCAGAGAAACTGTATGCTTCCACCGATCACCAGACAAAGAATAGGGTACGGGCGAGCAAGTCTTGAGACTGAATAAACTATGTTGGCAAGAAGAAGAGCAAGCGACAAAACTATCATATTGTAATTTGGAATGGACGGGGATTGAGGGAAAAATATGTAAACTATCAAATATGCAAGACATCCCATTGACGAGAGGATAGCACACACCAGGGACAAGTATTTCTCCTCAGTGTCTATTTCCGGGACCTTCCGCGACTCATCTCTAGCAGTTTGATACTGATCGAGACATACCTCGACCCTGGTCCTATCGTTTGATTCCCAAAAATATTGTGAATCTACATAAAAATCAAAGTCCACAAAGTAGAGCTTAAAGTCAGATATCACTACGTGAAATTTACGTTTATCTATCACCAGTCTTTTACAAAATGACGATGCAGCAATCACGGTGGTTGCTGCAACAGATTGTTTGCTATAGCATATTAAAACTTTATCTTTATCTGTCTGTAGGATATCCCAGGAAAATCTACGAATCAGGATATCTTTTGTCATTGGGTTTTGATAACATTGCGAAAGCGAGCCTTTGTCACCGATATAGATGGACATTGATTGTCCTATATGTCGAACAACAAAACCATAAATAATAGAGCCATTGATTTTATCGAGTTCATCGTTTAGATAAAGAACAAGTTCTGTGAAATTGTGCCAGAGATTGACAGAGAGTCTTATAGATGCAGCGAAATAGGAGTTGTCATCCAAGTTTTCTAAACTGGGGGAAAGAACTGCTATAGAGCAGACGTATTTTTCCAGGTTGTGTGTACTGATAAAGTTTTTAAGAAAACGAAATAATCCTTCGAGAAAATCATTTAAAGGTAATCTTTGTGTGGAGGTAGGATAAAACAAAAGAGAAATCTCGTAACTGTTTTGAGAAATGAAAGGATAAATTGGTGAACATTCAGAATTCTTCATCTGCATTCCTTCTGCACAGCCAATGGGGATGCACTCATTCTAATGAGAAAAAAATAGACATTACATTGAATAATTGAACATTGCAAGAGAAAAATATTTAAAAGTTAAGTGTGTTTCACTTACAATGCGAGGCTCGTACAGAAAATTTCCTGAACACCCTTTCCCCTCACTTTGGGACTCCATTCTATATTGATCATATTTTTTAATATCGATTAAAGCTGAAAAGGAAACAAGGTTCTGTGAATTTGTCCAGTCGTAAATGCTGTAGGATGATACACACTCAGTCATCAAATGATCTCTCCAGTCGGGCACATTGCACATAGCACAGTATATGTTTTTATACAGAATTCTCCCAAATGCAGCACTACACTCTAGGTACACGTCAACGAAATTTGATTGACATGTGCTAAAAATAGCGTCATCAAAAGTACTCCAATGGCCAGTTTTGTTGCAAGTACTAATGTACCTTTTCTCGTCCACACAAGATTTGGCTGGTGTATTTACTGTTGGAAAGTACACAACGTTGCAAAACGAATTACCTTTAAATACGATGGATTGAAGTTTGGAAAGGGAGTTAGTTTGAAACAGTGACTCCCGCCTAGAACAAACCAACGTTAATGACCAAGGAATGAGTTTGTCGGGAGGCTCACCATTGCAGATAGCGCATTCAAAGTTTCTAAATGTTTCATTGGACTCAGCAGAAAAGTAAGGTTGATAAGAGGAAACATTCTCTTTGAAATACTCTTCACATTTCTGAATTACAGTTGGGTTGTTATAGTTGGAATGACACTTGGTAATCATGTAATAGGACCTAAGTGAGGTTTGTTTGCTTTGGTCATTGACATGTGGCTGGATGCATTGCAAAGAAACAGCTCTATACTTCGAATATGTTTGTTCATTATGATTCATGTATGCAATGTAACTAGGAGTCGTATCCTTACTTTGCTGATAAAATCTCCAGGGACAGCAGCTATTTGTTCTTATGCAGGTGTGATCGCAATTACAATGTGTACAACTTCTGTACAGTAGTTCAAAGGAATAGTTTCTCTTGAAATGATTGCCAAAGCACATGTCTTGTCCTGGACAAAATAAAAGATGGCTTTGGACATAGAACCTGATGGTTTCGTTTTGGATCCAGTTCGTCATATTTGTTATGAGGACCTTCTCCTCTGTAGTTGGACGCCTGAAAGAACCTCCATTCATCCAAGGATGAAAAGTAAACGAAGAGACAAGTCCGAGGAAACAAAAGATGGTCGAGATACACACGTGAAGAAAACTCTGTAGAGATAGAAAAATAAAAATAATTCTTTTCAAACAATGATTTTCATGTGGATAAAATGATAGTTTTTAAGTTAAAAACTATCATTTTATCTACATGAAAATATCAAAATACGCGGATTTTTGACATGTAAATTATATTAAATAACTGTTACAAATAACCATAAAGCACTATAATAGTATTCTGTTTATGTGATAATCAAAATATAATTAAAGTTAAAAATTGTAAATAATGATAATTATTTAAAAAATATCTTAAACAATGATCACAACCAAACAGTTTCAATGCCCGTGTAACGAAGAATATTGACCCAGGTTGAAAATTGACCCGGGGGTCATTTTTTAACATTGAATATTAACCCAGGGGGTCATTTATCAACGTTAAAAATTGAGAACCAAGTCGTGGTCATTATTCAACAGTATGAGAAAGATTTTGCTTAACTTTGATGACCTCGACACGTTGAAAATTGATCCTGTTGAGAATTAACCCCAACCTCAGAATTTTGATCTGAACTGGAACTTACTCTACACGGTTTAAGGGAGTATGGGACTGACACCAAAGTAATTAAATTTTTTTAAAAATTGGTTCAACACATAGCATTGCATTTTTTCTAACAAAATATAACAATTTTTTGATAGGTTAATATGTTTGTTTCCATGGTAACGGTATCCAAACATACCCTTGTTGGAAATACTTCCGTTCATCAAAATACACCACTTACAACAGAAATGAAGCAATGCTACATCGTTTATAGTAATTTTATTTCATTTTTCTTATATGCTATTTATAATACATTGACAGAAGAACAATTTATTAAAAAAAAAATTCTGAAAGCCTCCTCAGTATCATACAATGTGCGACCGAATTTCCTCTGCATGGTTCAAATTTGTTACTTTTTGTGTTGCTCTTCAATGCAAAATGGTCAAAAAATCTGTTTTGATATAATTGGAAGTTTTATTTTTGAACTTAAACGAAATATACAAATGTTATGCTTTCACTGGAAAAGGAGAAACTCATATGTCAATGACTTAGATAAAAAGATATTGCAATCTGAATTTACTCTGGTCTGTTTTTACAATTTCGCGCCATTTTCACTTGATCACTATTCTAGTGTAGATAAAATAATCAATACCAACTTTTTGTTCAATAAACATTGAGTCAATTAATAATATCTTTACTACAATGCTGGTACTTTATAAAATTCAACAAAAAAGTAAAAAATTATTCATTTAAATCTCAAATTTCCTCTGCTTAACTTGAAATTCCTCTGCTAAAATACAAATTTTTAAACCATTTGCACCTTATAACACTATACCAGGTAGGAACAAAATAATTCTAGTAGGTATAAACAAATACATATTCAATTTATGATTTGCTACATGTATTATAATTATTTTTTTCAACTCTGAAACATAAAAAAAGATTGAAATCAGCATTACATCATGTACAAAATGCACAGTACAAATGCCGAATATAATTTTAAGCTATTTTGGCAGAACAACATCCATTACTGTTACAACCATATATTATGGTATGAATTTTTTTTTAAACTAATCAAGTTTATACTGGACATTTAACTCCTCACATGTATATGTACAATGTAATAGATCAACAAACTTATACAAATAATGCACCCAAATCAAAAGCCCTTTCAACATTGTTACATGTATTACCAATCTAGCATAACTAATGAAGCTGACAATTACCGCTCCAGAACAAACGCTATCAACAATTTTATTATATATCTAACATAAATATTGAAGCAGACAAGAGCACATCCTTGGCTTATCCTTGCAACATCTGCTTTTTATTTGGGCAAAGATGTAGTATAAACATCTTTTGAGATACTGTATGACTTTGAAAGTTAAAGTTGTGTGTTATTTTTTCACAATATAGATGGTTCCTTAAGATTTCCTTCACATGATAAGCATCCAATGTTTTACCAATATTTGTGTCAATGTTTGTCCGAAGTTTTGAAATCATTGTGCTATCTTCATCACCAACTATTGTCTTTATACAAATAGACCCATCATTCACATCCTTGACCATCTCTTCTATCATGTCACTCTCCATGGCCTTCATAGAACTTTCCGTTCCAGTTGATAATGCAATCATGTGGAGGAGGTGTTGATTTGGAATTGAGAGACAAAGTACATGTGCGACAGGATTTCGATCTTGTTGAAAAGTTTTCTATTTTTCCAGAAAATGTCCCGATCATAGATGAATGACCTGAAAGATGGGGTATAGCATCAACTTAAATACTTATACATAAAGAAATATCTAAAAACTGTTGTGACATTCAAACACAACGATTTCTTAGGATGTACAATTTATGGTTCACAAAGACTAGGCCTCGGACAATTCAGGGTTTATTCAACTACATGTGGTTCGATTTCCATGGCATTCAAAAATTATATAATTTAGAATTTACTGATATAATAAACAAACGTTTTAAATGAATGAAAGACTTTCAATTGGCACACTCATGCTAGGAGTATTAAAAAGAATAAAATAAATGACAAAAAATATATTGCACAGTGATAATCTCTGGGACTAAGGATTCAGTCAAAATATATATGGAATAATACATTAACTTTAACCTTACTGTATGGGGGCTTTAATTTGTTGATATGAAAGAGTATACCCTTGAAATCCATGAAAATTTAAACCAATCACAGTGATACACTGTACCAAACGAAATTACCCAGTAGTTTATGTACTAGTAATTTATCAAATACCTGATAAACCGTCATGACTTCACTCTCTCTATCTATTCTGCCAACCAGCATATTTCTATGTATAGCTCTTCTTCATTAGAAGATCAATACAGTCTAAAAATGGCCTGGACCATCGGGCTCTCTTAAATGCGTATCTGCTTACATCCCTAATTCCACCAAACTCCTCCACTGTCTCCAACCACAATCAGACATTTGGACAACTTCTTCATGGTCAACATCTGTAATATTAAGTTACATAATCAGGAATTTTTGCACCATGAGAGAATTTTAAATGGAACACCAGTTGGTTGCAAAGTTGATCAGTAAAAAAAATATATGCATGTGTACTTGATATTATAAAGGCATAAACAGACTCTAAGGTTAACTCAGATTTAACAAACATAATAATATTTACTAAGAGAGGAATAGTTAATATAAGACAATGACTTCTGAAATCTTTACTTTTAAATTACATGTTCTCCAATCAGATAAATGCAAATATTTCAACATGGAGAAGGGCATGGGGCTGTGAAAAGTAATTTTTGAGGGAGCATTATTGTGAAAGACTGAAAGTCACATAAAAGCTCCAGACACTGTACAGGTGTTTTAACGGGAAAAAAAAGATACCATCTGAGGTTGACATTGTACTTGACATCTATTTCACACCTATTTGAAATTTATTTTGCTGTCAATATGTAAATTATGAGTTAATGTGTATACCATAGTGTATATCATTACAGAAAGTGTTCAATCTGTCTTTCTATTTTAAAATACATCTCCAGACGTCATGGGTTTCCAATAGTCTAACTCTTAACCCCACACATAATGGCTGTCAGTTTACAATTTCTATCAAAACTAAATCATTTTTAACCTCACTCATATATAGCATCAGAAATTACTGATACAAAATCAAAGTCATCATCATTTGCAGTCTCAACTTGTAGCTTATAGTCTGTCCCGAGTTACTGCTTCCATCACTTTTTGATTATTTTTAATAAAAATACACATACCTGTGAAAGAAATGCTGTTGAAGTCGATAAAAGGGAAAATATACAGGATATCTTAATTGACAAATTATCATTTTTCACTCATAAAAGTTCACTGGAACAAAAACAAATTTCTTACAGAGATTTATAATGGGAAATGTTTACATCTTTTCTCCATTCGGAAGTACTCCGAACACCTCGCACAATTTTTCAAAGTAATCATCCGGGCTTATTTATGGCTGATGCAATGCAAATGCAAAATCTCAGCAGACTTTTTATTTTGGGATGTGTATTGAAACCCGAAGAGGTAGAGGGGGCGTTTCAAAACATATAATCTGGACATTTTTTTATAATAGTGGATGAACGTAGTTTGAACTCAAAGGTATTTATGATTATCGAAGTATCAAGCGAAAAGAAGTGGAAGCAAAAAGTCGGGATAGAGTATAAATATAAATTGAATGCCATATAATTTGACTAATGAATATGCATAGAGACGACAGGAGATTTCGTATGTGTGGTATGACATCATTTTGAACCATGCATTGAAAATCGACTACTGGAAACATCTGATTATCTGAAACATGTGACGACATGATACACATTCTGATATATATGTTAGAATTAAGTTTAACTATTTAAATGAGAGACATAAAGAATTCTACTGTGTTCTGATATGTGTATTGAACCATAGTGGCATACTGTCAAAGACTTGTATAAATAATTATAATTATTTTTTTTTATTATGAAATTACATCTCAGGTGCTTGGGGCTTTACTAACGAATATGTACGATGCTTACTTTGATAGGCACAGGTATCTTACATATCAATGCTTGCGCTTGTGCATTACAACGCCATAGCATTTATACAAGAAAAAATTAATGATGTCCATACCAATTTTACTTTTACTCTAGTCTCAGCAAGATTCGCCGAAACTGAAAATCTGAAAAAACGTCTATCAAAAACTTTCAGTCTCGACGAACTTAATCCTGCTGAGATTACAAATACTTTTACTCTATCAATGAATGTAAGTCAAACCTGGACATATCGCTTTTGCTGGCGTCGAGTCATCTTCCTCCATCTCCGATGAGAATTTTTCAGCTGTAATATCAAAATATGTGATTGATCTGCCCAATAGAGCGTCCACGTTCGCACTACACTATCCCTTTTCTGAGCTTTAGCAACCTTTATGTGGCGATTGGTCTTCTCAGCGTTCAAAATCAAATCCACGTTTCCTCCGCATTGCCGAAAACTGAACCGATATTTATGTCGTAAAAAAAGAATTTTGGGTTAAATTAACTCTTATTATCATTTATATTCACGATTTATTATTTACAAAACCTATAAAACCCTTTCCACTATAAATTTTATTGTTTAATACCTTAGAATTGAACAAACAGATTTAACGACCGCGAATTGGTTTACGTCATTCAGAGTTGCGCGGTAGATTCAAAATCGTGAGTCCCATACTTCCTTAAATGTACAATCTTGCACATATCTGAAAGTTTCAGTTTCAAAATTTTCATACTTTCCGATACATATGCGGACGTGGCTGATTTCTTTTAGGTTGATATGTCAGATTAATCATTTAATTTTGAGACTGAAAATATGATATCCATTTATTTTTTACAATACTCTGTATGTAAATAAAGCTAAGAAGGTGAATACTTTTTGACATAGAATTGACTTTCATTCCCTCGTGTGACAGAATTTAAACTTGTCAAAATCTCTGATAAATATATCTAACAAATATATTGCCCGTTATCGTTACTTTTCAGGCAATTCAACAAAGCTCTATTCGACAAACACCTGACGTTGTATATTTGTCTAATAATTGAAAATATATAACCTCTATACACTTTTATTGGGTAAAGGGTACATATCTATACTACTATATTAAAATAATAGACTCGAATCTTTAAGCTTTGATACCGATAAATCGGAAGAGTACTGTCTTTTGTTTCATATATTTTAAACATCATTGGTACTTGAAGATTACCAATTTGTTTTTATTTTTTCTCAATCAAGCTTTGTTAATTAATAATCAACGAAAATTCCTCAAAAAATTCTGGAAATCATCTAAATTTTTTGGATTTTACAATCTTGCGCACGCGCATTACATTCACACTAAACCACGGGAGGCTCTTTATTTTATGTTTCCACAATATCACATTTGCATAGGTAAACTTGGAAACGATAAAATGTGTGTTAATTTTCATTGGAAATTTTTCTGTTCATCAAAGAAAATACGGGAGATAACTTTTACACAGTGCATTTATTTAAAAAATCCCGAGAGTTTCGAATGCCAACATGGTGTGTAAAAAACGTTGTTGAAATATGTTAAATTCTGCAATTATAGAATTAAACTTTTTAAAGAAAGGTATTTACAGCTTCAACATGGTTTGTTGTGAACAATTTGACTGTTATTTTCAATGCAACTTTATTGATTTTCTCCAGAGACATAAATAAAATGTTATCTTTGTCTCTGTTTTCTCCAAAATCGTTTTGGAGCGATTCTGCAATTTTCTGCTACATTACGGGAATATTGGAGGCATTTTAACTGTGGTGAAGGCCTTTCCCGAGACACAGTTAGATTATTCCAACTCAGCAGAGTGTAGTGAAAATAATAGCCTAAACATTATTGTAGGCTTCAAGTTTGGTTATGCAAATGTCAATAATATACGGTGTTTCGATGTCTCTATTTTGTAAATGCCAGTTATCATATGCAATGTCAACCCGTGTTTGCACGGGTCAAGGTCTAGTATTCATATAAAGACAAAAAGATATAAAGTCAGGTACCTGTGCTTAATTTGAAGTAGAATATTTCCCTGACAAAATAATAAATGAATAAAATTTCTATCTTTTATTATAAATATTATACATATATATATACAGCATATACATATTTACACTTGTTTTTATTTTTATTTTTTACAATTTTTCATATACTTGCCAGATTAACTCTGAAACACCATCAAATTTTCTGCATACGCAGAGTCATAGTTTTTTTTAAATGCAATTCATTTCTATTATATTTTGAGTTTTCAATTCTATTATTTATCTGTAAATTAGAAACACAGGCAACTGACGTAATATATTTTCTCAAAATTTAAAACATATACCATCTACAGCAAAAATGTTAACAATTTAAAAAAGTAGGTTTGCATCTAAATATACAGTCGGAGGATGGTTGATCTAATTATATTAATGGTTTATATGAAAAGGCATGCAAAAAGTTGAATATATTAAGATTACTCAAGCATGTTATTGATAGATAAACACTTGTTAAAATTCGGCTTTTATCCGATCTAGATTGAAAAATGGTGATGTGTGGAGCAGCTGTATCAAGGAAAACTCTCAGTTCTGACTGTTCAAATAAATAAAATTGTTTCCCATGTTTATAGTTATATTAGAGCTCCCAAGCATATTTGATTATCTCAAGTTACACTTTTTAAACCTATTTAAGTATTATACATGTATATTTACTTATTATATATTCCCTTTTATTTCCTGTTCTTTTCAAATGGGCTGGATCATGAATATCTCATTCTTATGTTTGTACATTGTATCTCTGCAAGTATAAATGAAGGTGATAGGTTTGTTAATGTAGGTGAGTGAACATGTCTACCAACAATATGTCTTACAATCATAGATAAGATAAATGTTCAGATAATTATTTAAATATTGTAGTATTTGTATTGTAATTTTTAAAAATCTTTATATTTGTACACTTCTCCAGCGAATTTAAAAAAAAGGAGTTTTACTGAATTGTATTGTTTAACGTGTAACCATGCATACAAACACTCTTAAAAAACATATATATATATATATATATATATATATATATATATATATATATATATATATATATATATATATATATATATATATATATATATATATATATATATATATTTTTTTTTTTTAATATAAAGATATCACACAATACAGCAATTATAAATACGCGAGAAGTTTATTATGAGTAAAATAGTTTTTACATATTTAAAGGGATAATATGTAAATTTAAAAAATAATCATTTTAGTCTCAAGTTATAAATATTGATTCGTTGATTTGTGGTTCTTTGCTGTTGAATTTTGAACCGGTTTCATGATCAAAATTCCACGAAGCGGGTCAATTTTCAACGGATTAGGGTCTTCATTCAACACCTTTGGTCTCAAATATTCAACGTGGAAAAATGACCCCCGGGTCAATTTTCAACCCGGGTCAAAATTCTTCGTTACAGATTATACATTATATAAATAGTGCCTGTTTGGGAGGGTAACAGTTGAAATTGACACCCCGAGAAAACCATTGTCAACCGACGCGAAGCGGAGGTTGACAATGGTTTTCGAGGGGTGTCAATTTCAACTGTTATCCTCCCAAACAGGCACTATTTATTTTGTTATACTGAATGTTTTTTTTAAAATTTTTAAGAAAATTTTACTGCTTTTATATAGGAATAACGTGAATTCTACAGCGAACCGTACGCGCATAATTTTCGCGCATGTAATATTTTTTAATGTTACCCGTTGCCAAGTGCGTTGCTAACGCTGAGGGTAATAGTAAATATTATTAACTGCGTCTTAACCAATCAGATTTCAGTATTTAACATGAAAGTATAACAATAAGAAATAACTGTTTTAGTGGAGTTACGGAAGTACATGTATATCCAAATTCAATTAGATATATTTACATCTACCGAGTATGATTCCCTCTATTTCTTACGGAAACTTATAGTTAAAGTAATTCATAGCTGTATAGAAACAGTCAGACTGAAATCTACACACCACGTTTATCAATTGCTTTGTCGAAACCTACAGCGACTGAAACTGGCAGTAGAATGACAGGACTGAAATCTACACGCTCCGTTTATCTATGGTCGAAACCTACAGCGACCTAAGAAAAATCACGGACTGCACGAAATAATCATGATGATGTCAGACTCAAATTCCCATAGGAGACGATTTGGCCGTTTCTTTTATAGCTAACGTACTGATGTACATTAACAGTAATTTATAGTTAATTCAACTTACTTTTTACAATCAATTTATTAATTTGTTAAAAGAAAGATGTGAATATAAACACTAAAACATTGCTTACATGTATCACTGTTTGTTAGTATGGACGTAGTTATATAAAGTATCAACTCACAATTTGTTACATTCGACAATAAAAAAATAAAATAACTTACCATTGTGAATTGGTTATCTGTATTGATGCCAGCTTGTGCATTCTCCAATGTGCGCGGACAAATACACCCCCAATACCGTCTTTCAATTGGTAATAAATGAAAGTCACTCTTAGTGTAGAATTTATTCTGACGTAAATTGTAAACATACACCACTAAAAGTTAGGAGAAGAACCTTTTCATTCCCCACATAAAAATCAAAACCTGATCTGTTAAGAACTGAGCTCCCGTTGTGTGGATTGATACCCGAACTATTTTTTTTCTCGCAGCGATGATTTGTAATGACGAGACTGTAATATAGGAAAAGTTCGTACCATTCAACATTCATGTATATTTATTTCAATATTAAATTAATTTCAGCTCAGGGGAAACAATTTTATAAAGATTTATTTTTAAAATGCAATTTTATTTTCTTAAAAAATGAGAATACCATTTGTATTACATGTATTTCATGCTTAATTTTAGGATACATGTACACATACACGAAGTTATCATTTTAGGAAAATACTGGGAGCCCAGTCACAAGATATCACCGTGGTTCTCTTGCATAAATACTTAAAAAGGAAAAAAAAAATATACTAATTACATTGCTATCTGATACATTGTACTAAACCATAAACCAAAACTTTCGTAACATTCTATGATTTATAAATTAAACACTTGAACATGTTGAAACATCGGGTATAAAAGTATTGTTTTTAATGCCATGCTTTAGATGAAAAATTGTTTTAAGGTGGCTCTATACACCCACAGTTTATTCCAATTTTCAATAGCAGACCACAAAACATATACTTATCAAATATTAAAATGACGATAGGGATACTATAGGTAATTTTAAAGAATGTTTTAATGTTTTTTCGTGTTTTTGTAAAACATTTTTTAAAAAGACAGCTATCAACAAATTGAGAGAAATTATTTTGTCATATGATGGATATTTCCTTCGGACACATAAAAAAAATAGAACACTTCTTAACATTCAAAAATGTTATTATTGCAATTTTTTTAAGTATTTCCCCAAAACATAATTTGTCATATTTTCTTACTCTGTTGACAAATCATCTGAAAAAGTTGCTTGATGTTATAAGAAAATGTATTTTAATAAATGTGACATAAAGAATTGAATGAAAACCATTGCAAATAAACACAAATTTTTTTTTTAATTTTATTTTGTATGAAAGTTCCTCATGTAAGGGTTATCGTTCCTAAGTCCCAAGGCCCAAACACCTTGGGGACTTTTCATTTCTGAGTTGAAGAAAATTTCCTAAATATAATGTTGGAATGATAAATACATACATATTTCATTATAGACTTTGCCCTGTATAAGTGAATAAATTCGCTTTAATGCAAAACTAAGTTAAATAAATAAAAGGGAACATTGACTAGGCTATTAGGATTTATGTATCCCAACCTGAGAGAAATTCAAAGCAACCCTCTCATCCCCGTTATGTGTGGATATTAATGTGCATTAAAGTATATTATAATTGAAATATTTTCACCTGTTTAGAATTTTCTTTCACGGTATTCAACCAAAAAATACGTTTTAGAAATTTTTGGAAAGTTAAAATATTTATTGTTCTCAACGGGAATCGAACTCATGACCTACTGGTTTGTAGTGAACCCTCTAAACCACTGCGCTACGGTGTAACATATCGATGATGCTAAAGAAACTTAAAAATTTATACTTGATTTTATTGTTTATTTCGATAAATAATACCACACAACGTGAAGGTGTCACATACCACATTACTTGTAAGTAATGAATTTTCCAATTATCAAATTAAATCTATCCATTTAACAAATTTTTCAAAATAGCGGTTCCCATACAATTCACCTCAGTTTAAATCAGCCAGTACCGGAAATGCATGTTTCCAGATATACTTTTTTGCGTATTGCGTCATCAAAAAGTGGTGTATAGAGCCACCTTAAGTGTAACTCTCAAAATGACAACAAACGAGATTATCGCTGGACTAACAGTAGGAAGCCTTTAACGTTTAATACGATTTTTAAAACTGCAGATGAGCCTTGAATTTCATATTTCGTTGATGTTTCCGACTTGTTTGTTTTTTAAAAGCATGGATATACATGTATTGTTCATGAAAGTTGGCGACATTGTTTGGATCGGGGTCGTCTCAGATACCATGCTTACTGCACGGTGACTGCATGATGTCTCAAAGTAATCACACAATTTAAGAAGATAAATGAATAGACAATATTATTACAAATAATTTGAGAAAGTTTTTAGATTTTGTTTGTTCTGATATAATATTGTTTGGTGCAAGGTTCGCGTTATGTTTGACGCCCGTGGATTGACGTGCGTTGATTCCTCGTATTCTCTGGAAAATGAAGTCCTCATGGTCGGGGTCCAACTGTAAATAGTGTATATCTGGCAGTGAAGGTTTGTTATGACAAGATTGTAATACTAACTATATTGCAGAAAAAATACAACACGTGTTATATAGCAGGTTCTGTAAAAAAAATTTCTGCAATGATCGGTACTCCAGTAACAAATTAATAAAATAATCGTAGGGAGTAAGTAAAAGTGGCTAAATGATTGTTAATATACATCAGTACGTTAGATAAATAAAAAGAGATAAGTCGTCTTATTAGGGATTTGAGTCTGCCATCATGATGATTATTTCTGAAGGGATACGACTTGGCCGTTTCTTTTAGCTAAAATACTGATGTACATTAACAGTAATCTAGTGAATATTACTTACTTTTTAAAATCAGTTTATTAATTAGTTAAAAGAAAGGTGTTAATATAAACAATATAATGCTTTATTTGATGATTCAGGCGGGTTATGAAATAGCGATCATTGCAGATTTTCTTTTCTTATACCTCATTATAATTATTCTGTATAATGCGACATCTGATTGGTTATAGACATCTCTCTATGAAGAAGAAAAATCCTGAGGATGAACATACGATTATATTAAATTGTTAATTCTATTACAAAATCGTTTTAAATCCTTTATATATAAGAATAGACATTAACTACGTAATTGCTTAACTAGAATTGAAAATCGATTGAACCCTGTGCATTCTATATTAACACCTGTCGTTCGATATAAAAAACAATCTATTGCATGAACGTTCGGGAGATATGAAGGTTAATTCCCCCCCCCCCCCCCAGAAATATAATATTTCCCTCAGGCGTTGTCATCGGGACATATGATTTTCCATGGGGAATAAATCTTCATATTTCCCTGCATGCAATAAATGTATAATTATACGATCATAGATGTAATACTAATTACAGAGGGTTAAGCAAAAACTTCATCAATATTTATTTTTTCTATGCTAATTTCTTAGTTTTCAGTCATTCGAACTATGTATAGTTTGATTAGTGACAGAATAAAAAATATTGATACGATATTAATTTTTTTTTTTGTATTCAATCATTTGTTTGATTACATCGTATGCTTATTTTAGGGCTTTTTATAAGCAAGGCCCGAAAATATGCATGATCGAGCTTCCGATAGTAAGATATGATATTTACTCTCCGGTTCGAATTCGCCCTCTCACGTGACCGTCTTTTCGAATCAGATGACGCGTTTTATAGAATTATTATAATGAGGTATGATTAAAAAAAAATGGTCAGTCATATAAATTCATATTCTTCCATAGAGTAAAATATTACCGGAACTCTGTTTTGTCAATATGCAAATTTCACATTGTCTTCTGTGGATTTAACTGTGGTCTGTTACATTGGCTGTTCATCTTAAAAAAAATATCCCAATGTATTTTTTTCTGACAATTTATATTATTATAAATACTGAAATCTGATTGGTCAAGACGCAGTTGATAATCCGTTCTATTATCCTCAGCGTTAGCAACAGACCTGACAACGGGTAACACAACGAATTGTTACATGCGTGTAAATAATGCGCGTACGGTTCGATGTAGAATTCACGTCATTTCTATATAAAAGCAACTTAGTTTTCTTTAAAATGAAGACATTCAGTATAATAAAAAAATAGTGCGTGTTTGGAAAGGTAACAGTTGAATTTGACACCCCTCGGAAACCATTGTCAACCTACGCTTCGCGTCAGTTGACAATGGCTTTCTCGGGGTGTCAGTTTTAACTGTTATCCTTCCAAACAGGCACTATTTATATAATGTTTGTTTCACATCATTCGATCTTCAAGAGTATCATGCTTCTTGTCTGCATATCTTTTGGTGTTGTTTATGACTGTTAATTGATCCTGATAAACGTAGAAGGAGGTACAATTCGTTTGCATATTTTGATACCACAAGAAGGGCAATTGGTGTTTAATGCAACACCATTTTCACCTAAAAACGTCACAACAAATTGTTTTGTAACTAATGAAGGTGTTAAGTCCACAGCAAGAAATCAACGTTGTTGAAACCGATGAAACGTACATGTATAACATTAACATTACATGCAGTTTATGATACAGACATGAATTAATTTCTCCACGAAAAAGAATTAAATCTATAAAATTTACTATTCATCAGCCATCAATTTTTTCTGGGACTTGGTGTTATAAAAAATAATTAGAAAGCAGTAACTGGCTTTCCCGCTGATTAAATTGCCTAATCTTGTAATAAAACGCAAACGATGAACTCAGAGAGTTAAAGCTTTGCAATGAAAAGTTTATTTAATAAGGTGAAGCAATGGTCAGTTCTAAATAATTTAAAGTGAGTATCCATCATAGCTGAGACCTGCTGCCATTTCATGGGCAATAAATACTACGAAATTTATATCATTTCACATTTCAGCGCATCCCAAATCACAGTCTGTATGTTCAGGAACAGTCATTTGCTTGGAAATATGCGGGCATTAAACAAGACAGTTGTTCTGGCATTGCATCAATTATTAACGGGCCGCCATCCTTAAAATAATCCGCCATGGTTAACAGACGATATACCGAAGCACAGAGCCATCGGACACCCATGTAAGGAAATGTCGCCATGCAAACCTGATTCTTCAAAAATCAATATGGGTGAGTTAAAATTATAGCAAACTGTTTTTAATTAGATACAAGCTAGAAAAATTATATTTTCGTATTATTCGAAGTAAAACATAAAGATTTTAAAAAATGAATCGAATCAATGTCGCTTTCAAAAGGTCTATTAAAATGGATCTGTTGATGTCGTTGTAAAATGCATTGAGACTACAAAATGTCGTCTCTTGATTGTTATAGGGTAAAATAGTTCTTCATAATTTGGTCCATTGCTCCCCCCACTCTTCTTTCAAACTATATTGTGAGGAAAATATTGCTTACAAATGTACCCGATATTGATTTAAAATTGGTACAATATACTGTACAATTTTGGTCAGTTGTAATATACCCACTCCATTTCAGTGAAATATTGAAGACGAACGAAATGACATGAATTTATAAAAATGTTTTAAGTTGTAACTTAAAACAGTTTCATAAATTCGTGTCATTTCGTTCGTCTTCAATATTTGATATAAGTAATATTTATAATACATAAATGATATAAGTAATATTCGATAAAACCTAAATAATGATGAAGCAAAAAGAAAATACACTTACTTTAATTTTATAACCTATATATTTATCATTAATGAGTAAAAAAAAATTATGCTGAAAATAAATGTAATTCTGAGCAAGTTTAGTCGAACTAGCAGAAAATGCTGACAAAACTCGTTTTATACAATTGTTATAAAAAAAACCCTAAAACCAAACACTGCATGATACAAAATAATGATTTTATTTTTTGCATTTGGTTATCAAATAAACGTTCAATATCGAACGTGAACGCACATCTGAAAGAAGTTTTATAACGGATACAGACTTCTATAATGAGTTCATTAAGGGTCCGCTGTTAATTGCCTACCTGATTCTAACAAAGCATTTAAAACACGCAAAAAACGGATCAAAATAAAAATTACAGTTTGAAGACTAAATGCCTTTCTTACCTGTTTTGCGACATGTCACGCGAACAATAATTGCACGCATCAATATTTAATGAAACCGAGATAGGTGTGTAGGTAACGAAGGACTGGGTTTTGGGTGCTTACATTCTAAATTACGGGCGCCCGAATATTCTCTAGAGTACAGTTTACTGGTAACATCAAGTGCAACTTATAACCAATCGAGTAGGTTTGATTTGTGTGATTTTTTTGGGAGTACACGTTATCTTAAAGTGCATACTATAATAGTTATGTAATCACAGATTCAAAGTACATGTACCAGTAATCAGCATTAAAATAAATAATTAAAAATTCGAGGTTACGAAGTCAATTGAAAATTTTTTGTTTCAGAAGATGTAGAAGACAGGCATTCCGCCTTCGTCAACAACTCGAGACATCTTATAGAGTCCACCAAACAGAAGATCCACACCATGCACCAGATGTCCGACGAGCTCCGCACCATGACCAACCAACTGATAGACGAAGAAAGCAATTCTAGCCACGAACCAGAGGAATCTGACAAAGACGAAAAGAAAGAGGAACGACGGCAGGCGAAGCCCAACACTCAGATCAAGGTGGTGGTACCGATGTGTACGGACGTGGCGGATTCACCCCACAAAGCCCATCCCAGGCGGAAACACGTCAAGAAACCGACCTCGCGCGGGAAAAAACACGGAGACGAAAGCTTAGAAGCGCTAACAAAAAAGTATGGCAGCAAGCACAGGCATGGAAAGAAAATGGTCATACTCGATCCAATTAAGTATTTACAGGAGTTGGAGAAAGGAGAGCATAAAACGGAAAGCAATAAGGAGGAGAAGGCGCCACCAATCAAGAAGTCGACTCCGCCGCCGGTTCCCTCTCGGCAGAATACGGAAAGAGAAAGTGAAAGTAAATGTTACCATGGCCACGAGGTCATGCTCCCAAAGCACAAATCGGCTCGGCAAGAATACACGTGTCGCGAGCAGAAGGACTCGACTAGCATGGCTTTACCAAAGATCGGCCATTTTGGTATTACCGACAACGAGACGTGTAGCATGAATCTTCCCGGGCGTAAAATCACGTGCGAGAACTGTAAGGCGAGAGCCATGAACGAACTGGAGTTTACTCTGTCCAAACATCCCGGAGACACTTCTCCAGTGTCCAGAGAACATGTTCATACGTCTAGAACCGTGCACAGGCACTGCTGTGCAAAGTCGTCCAAACCAATTCTGTATTACCATTGCTCAAGTGAAACGTCTGGGAAGTCATTGCCCGCGTACATATCTCAAACCTTACTACACAACCGGCGGATTCTGACATGTAACCCTCGTACTCACATGAAATCAGAACAACACACGTTTGAAAAACCAGTCTCCAACTTGGGATTCCATCCCGAAAGATACACTTGTCCCAAGTCGGCCGCGTATTGCTGTATGGACGAATTCAAACGAAAGCAGACGACGGAATGTTTTACCCACAGGGAGATTCTGAGACCGAACAAAGTGACCATCCAGTCCCCTGGGTTACCAACCCTGATCGCCAGCGATTGTTTGCCACTGGAAGAGATATCCATTGGATTTCGTTTTCGAATCGGCAAAAAAGCCATGTATAGAATTCCTTTGGCATTTGAGCCAGAAGAGACTGGAAATTCGAAAGTACATCATTATGAAAGTCCAAAGAGGATAGTTCCAAGAGCCAAGACATTTTACGGTCAATACCGTGCATAAGGAGGCACGGGAAAAATCTATAATGTGACGTACATTACTTTGCAATCAAATTAAAATCATCCCTAACCTCATTTCTTATAGTGCCACAATTCTTGCTTTGACATCGATTATGGTTTTAAATATTTTAACTTTCAACGAGTACTTGAAATGCATTTTAATTCTTAATGTCAAATAACGTAAATTTCGCAAGTTTTAGAATGGCGCAAATATGTACATGTACCGTCTAAGAGCGGATCTTGTCCCGCTCTCTCTTTTTGAAAAGATGGTTAAATGTGGCCAAAATACATTTTTTTCATATATACATGTAATTTTTACAAAAAAAGAAATTTCATTTTTTTAACAGTACAAATTTTACTGTTTTAGAGCAAGCACATTACCATAGTTCGTTAGGTGTTATAACATCAAGGTGTTGGGAAAAAATTGAATATATTGTTCATTTTATTGTTTATTTTTACATAAAGTGCGTCGCATTGTACCGATGTTTCATACATTATAACTATCATACTGTATACAAGGAAATGTTCGGCCCCGTTTTATTTTCTTCCTCGTTGTTGTCAGTGGACAAATTCCAATATTACTTCTCTTGGAACGCAACTGTGTCGGAGAAACTGTTTGCAAGTGCAGAGGGCGAACATTACAACTAGGGCGAAAATAACCCCCTTACAGTAGTTGGTATACATACTTAGTCTATATAGGTTATTAATGGACAAGTTACGAGGATGTTTATCAAGAACACATGTATACCATATTGTTTTATTTTATTTAGATAATCAAACTACTATTATAGTTGCAATTAATTACTAAAACTAATGATCCGAAAACATTCTTACGGATCGATGTCAATGCCGTTTCTTACATTTAGATTGTTAAAATTAGCCTTTGCTTCATGAAACAAAATATCTGTGAGCCAATGCTCATTAGTGACACCCCCGCTCTGATGTGAATTTGCAAAATAAGCAAAGTCAACATTTAACAAGAAGTTGGCATCCGATTTGTACAAAAATATAAAATATATCCCACGATATGGCATGCTTAAACAAATAGTGTGTTAAAATTTCAAGCATCTCCACTTATAGTTGCTGAGAAATTATTGACGAAAATTTGTTAGAAAACTTAGGCTAAAAATAAACGAAGTCGTAATTTAACAGGAAGTTAACGTCCGATTGGTACAAAAATATATCCCACGATATGGCATGCCTAAACAAATAATGTCTTATAATTCCAAGCATCTGAAATAAATAATTGCTGAGAAAAATGCGACAGAAATTTCTGTTACGGACGGACAGACCAGAGACATAAATAACATAGATCGAAACGGATCGAAATCTCGCGATCCCTATTGTAAAGTATTCCAAGTTTTTAAACTGTTAAATCGGTATATCTTTCTGATCTAAAACCAAAAGTTTATTGTTTTTATGAAAAATGTGCATAGGTTTTAGACATTTTTGAGACAAAAAATTGAAAAATAAGATTAATAGATAGAAAATATATTGGCCAGCTATAAAACATCGGCGAAATCTCGGACGACGGGTAGCCAACTGCCTCCTAAAACTCCTCTTTTAATATTGTTTATATGACAAACTGATGAAAATATAATATTTTGAATGTTTTGGTAATATGTTTTAGCTGTTTATATTTCGATCCTGAATATTCATTATTCTCAATTCACGAAGCGAAACTGTTTAGTTTTTGGAAGTACGGAAACGTTGACATTGTTCAAAAACATGTCGTTCTTTTAAGGGTATGAGTAAGGCTCAGTAAGCATGCGCAGGATTCGTGGGATTTTCATCTCAAAAGAGTAAAGGGGCCGATCGGAATAGAAATTAAGAACGAGAAAAATTCAACGAGTTGACGCATGGTCAGTTTCTGTAGTATATGCGAGACTAGCCAGGTATCCGTTGATGGGATTCTGTGTTGGAGAAATGTACGGAGAACTGAATGACTATACATTAACACTGTAACCAAGGTTACAGTATATCAGAGTCTTGTTATTCAAAAATTGTGCTTACTGTCTGAATACCTAAATCAAGGACATATTAAAAGTGAAATACATCAGTTACTTAGACAATTCAACTTGACTCTTGTTGTGAAAATACTTAAACTGTACATATCATCGTTTTTCCATCACTCTCTAATCCAACCCACACAATGTCTCTAGCATCAATTTATAAAATTTCAACAATAGTTTTGGCAAAGCTGACAATAATAGAATTTTTATTTCATTTTCAGGCATACCTGGAGCAAATCAAGAACAATATCAAATTGTTTTTATTTTCAAATTCTGTCCATAAGTTTAATTTGACCATCAATGACATTAAAGAGTGACTGTGATAAAGAAAATCATACATCAAAGTCTGTTGATCACTGTTTGGTTTGCTGCTGCTAAAAGCAGCTAACAGTTCCTTTCCTTGTACAATGTAAAAAATCAGTTATATGTTCACAAAACATACAAAGGTAATCCCTCACAGGTTGTCTTAAGTACTCACTCATGGATTAACATTACATCGGGATTCTGTTTAGTCTGAAAGTGACATTCATGTATGTATATTCTAGTCCACTGCGTCCTCTAGATTCCGAACAACACTCCTTTCCTAGCGGTAGAGTGGCTGCCGTCAGCGTTTTGCCGCCTTGGGAGCGACGGGAACTTTCACGGGTCTACACAGCTCCTGACAGCTGACAGTTTCCCCGTCCCTGGTTTCCATCACTATACTGATTTCTACGTGGGACTGATCTGAAAAAATAAAAAATATGTCCAATTAACTGAGGGATCAATTTATCGTAATTTTCTATAATAAATATTTGAGTACCATTGCAATTAGGATGTACTATAGAAAGAATTACAACTGAAAAATGAATTTTTTTTTACATTTGTATCAAAGTAGGTGGGAGTTCACAACAGCACCACCAGGACAAGGAAATATTTACCGGATGAAATGCGGATGAAATGCAATAAACTTGTACACAATATTAGCTCACAATTTAATCAGAACACTTTACAGCTTGCATAGTTTACTTGTTCATTCATTGCACCAAATTGTTAACTACCTGTAGCTTGCAAGTAAGATTTAACTGACTTAAAACTACCAGATGTGTTGTATTATAAACTTACATGTAAAAATTCCACTGTAATTACTCAATAATTCTAGATATCTCAATTTTTCATTAACACCATAAGTATGGAAATGTATACACATACACATAGTTGCATGGGGGTATAAATTCAACAAAGAAAGGATCGACACATGTGTGCCAGGGGAGAAAACTCTGAAATTCTTACCTGACCACAAAGAATGTGAGATAATGACTTCTGAGATCAACTTGTATTGAAGTGGATTCAGCTTGGTAAAGTGACACTTCTTTGGTGTAATCAGATAACTCTTCTGGTCAGGATAATGCACCTGTAAACACACACAAAGTATGGTTATTGATTGGTATTTACAACATTATGTACAGTCTAAAATACATGTACATGTAGGTTGTATTTGTAAATCCTATGATGGCTGGTAAACTGCAAATTTCATCTGCATGGACAAATATAGAAAAATACAGCACAATATTAAACTAAACTCTTTCACCAAGGGTTTGTTTTATACACTTTATACATTTTTATACTTTGAAAATGGCAGAAGTTTCTCCATGTAAAAACATCCAAGTTTAAAATATTTAAGCAACACCACTGTTTGATAAAACAATTTTCCCTTCAAAATTTTCCTCCCTTATATTGAGCCATTGAGGTTAACAGCAGAATACATGTACCTTTAATCTTATACAGTCAACATTCTGAACGTTTTCAAACGTGGCATGGACAGGGACTGTGACTGTTAAGCCCGTTGTGAAGCGGATCGGGTTGTCTGACGACCCAGTGGGCTCGTGCATGATGGCCGTTACCCTTCTAATACAGCTGTTCTGAAGAGAGATACCACATGGGGCAATACTTTTCACAGCATGCTGAAGATGCTTCAAAATGTCTGATATTTTGCCATTTTCCAGATCGTTCAGAACAGAGAAGAGGTACACAAAACAAGGATCAGCTGCCAGTTCATTGGTTTCCAAAAATCTGCCAAGAAAAACCAGCAACCTTGAGAGATTATTCAAATGATTCATAAAGTATACTCACACCTAAGACAATACATCAGTTCATTATATCAGTAAAGCTAATTTTAAACCATGCAATTGTGTGTACAAATATACAGGAAGCATATAACACCAATCTTCCTTATCCAAAAACCTTTAAACTTTGGAGGACTAAAATTTTGACTCTTCATAATTTTTGTTGATTTTTAGTAAATAAAAAAATCAAATCATATCAATTTTCATCTAATATCAGGTATGGCTGTTTTATTGCTGTTGTCGATCTACTGACTTTTTGAGAGCCTGTAACTGTTGTAGGTAGGTTTCCTTGGCCTGACTACATCGGGTAGGGTCCGACTTCATCTTGGTGAGGATCTGCAGGGTACCTGCCTTTAGCCGCGTCTGCTGAATCAAGGCGTGGTCCACACTGCTCACCCCCAGGTACTGATGTTCCAGCTTCCTGGTCAGGCCCAGAATCTGGAAGATAAAAATCATCAACCTCAATTATAACAATTATTGAAATTCATTTTTAGTGACATCACTTCTTGCCAGACTCTGGCTTCCTGCTATTTCCAATTTCATTTACCTTACTTTATTTCATTTATCTATTTCTTATTCTTATTTCCTGTTATTAGTGACATCACTGCCTGTTATCTCTTTCTATTATTGCTGAGTTCTGTGAGTTCTGTTTAAAACTAAGTTGATAACAGAGATTTCTTTTGTTTAATTCAAAGAGATCACTTCCTAGATTTGCTGGTATCACTTGGAAACCAGTGTGTTACCTATTGTGGTGAGTTATACAATAATCAATTAACACTATACATGTAACATGGCATCAACCACCAGACTAGCTCTGCAGAGAGACACTGTACCTGGTCAATCAGGGACAGGACCTGGTTGTCTGCTATACTACTGCTGCACTGTACACCCTGCTGGTTCATCAACTGAAACACAAGACAGGAACAAGCTCAGACAAAGCCACATTTATTTTAATAACAAACTAAGAGCAGTTTCATTCTCATTTGTTGTTTATGGTTCTTTATACGGTACTTGTATCACTAGTGAATTGACTCCCATTTAATCTTTGATAACCGTTAATTCCCATATATTTTGGTAGCTAGCTAGTCTACATTCTTTCACTTTATAGTGTTCCCATATTTAGCAATTCTTTACAGACATCAATGCATTCCAAATTATTTATTCCTAAAGGTTGTCCAACTGTTGCTTACTTCTTAATCCCCTATGAATATTTAGTGATTTCACAGTAATTATTAATCTTTATTACCTATTCAAAGGGATTTTGTTGTTTTATTACAAATTAAATATTTGCGTCTATTTTGAACTGCCATTCAATAGACTGCGATCTATTAGACCACCGGTCAATAGACTTCGATCTATTGGACCGCCGGTCAATAGACTGCGATCTATTGGACCGGCAACGCATTTCAGATCGCGGGTATGTTAAATGTTACATCCTTTCGATAGTTCTCAGGGAATGTATATTCCTTTACATAGACGCTGTTTTTAGTACTTTGTGAAACCAAATTCAATGTTATCAAAATGGAGTATCAAATAATCAACAGTTTTAAAGCCTCATATAAGGTAAAATACTATTTAAAATCTAATAGGTTGAAGACTCCCCCTTCTTTGTATAAACTAATATTAAATTGAGATGTTGTAATGCATGCAACAGGTTTTGTGCATGTAAAAGATGAAAAAAAAAATCTTAATATATATCATAATGGCACGAAAACCACCTGCAATATACAAATTGTAAACCCCGAAAACTAAAAAAGGAATTAGGTAATAAAACAATTATTTAATGCCATTGGCCTCGGGCAATAGATCATACTGAGCTGTTCCCTGCACCTCGGGAAAAATATTCTGGTCTTTTGACTGCTCAAGCATTAAATAATTGTATACTACTATCTCTAACTAACACTGCTTATGGCACTGGTCATTCAAAGGTGTTAGAATAAACAAAACCCCTTATTATAAGTTAATTATCTACTTAGCAAAGTGACGACCCTACCTTTGGTAATTCAAAAGAAAAGATTAAATCCCGTTCATAAGATTTTAGACAGTTAGTTTATAGAGCTTGAACTGGACGGAGGTAGAGTGGAGGGTCAGAAACCATGTAGGGTGTTTAGAGACATCTTCCATTTGATTTTTGTTTTGGCCCCTTCCTCCAAATTGAGATAGGAACAGGAATTGGTCGTTTATATTATTTGTGTAACCTGGATTATCTAATATTTGGTGTTGAATTGAACTGTTCTTTAATTAGCCTTTGTGCCTATTTCAATTATTTCCCCTTGAGCTAAAATTCCCCAATGAGCATGTACCATTGCTGAATTACTGTAAACAAGGAATTTTCGCCCCCATTTTTATTGATCCCCTTTTGCCTTCATCAGCCGTGGGCGAATTTAAGACTGGGTGAATTCTAATGTCTCATATTATCTCTCTTTAAATACAACTCTGTCTGAGCCAATTCAAGGTGGGGCTAAACTGTTTGCAAGTGAAGAAGGGCGAAAATTACACGGGGGCGAAAATAATCCTGTACACAGTATGTACAAGACATCAGGGCTCGGTCACACAACAGGTATTATCAAAGTGGATGCTTTGAATTATTGACAGAGGTAATCATTAAGATTGGTCATTACATATACAATCTTTTTATGAGTAATAAAAGTGGTTATTAAAGTTTTAGATGATGCCATTTTAGTATTAATAGAAAGAACTTTCACAGGAACGGAGGTCCAAGAGCACTTTAGAAGCAAAACAGATTTTAACAGTCCTATGCTGTATCTGAAAGAAGGAGTGAGGGTTCTAAAATTTTATTGATATTTCATTGCATCGTTTCAAAAAATCAAACGGATCTAAGCAATGAATGAGGACAGCCATACAGACACACACAAAGTATACCGTTGTCAACATACACAGAGTATACCTTTGTCAACAGGAGCTGAGTCTTCAGATACACACACACAAATTCGGCAGATGGACTACATTTCTGGTTCAGTTCAGTCACTTGTTGTAAATCTCTAATATGGATAAGAAATTAGAAAATCCATTACTGTTACATCCAATGCTGCAAATATCTAATGCTTATGATCTTCAGCAAGAGGTGCTATATGCTACACTATATAGTCTTACCCTTACATACAGTCTTTTAATTTTAATGAATTTCTGTGGTAAAATTGTAACTTTTATACCAGTTGCAACATATAACTTTCTTTTGCTCTCTCTCTCTCTCTCTCTCTCTCTCTCTCTCTCTCTCTCTCTCTCTCTCTCTCTCTCTCTCATTGTTTACCTGACCATGGTCTCCAGCAGTGGCTGGGCTGTAGACAGCTCCATGTTGGGCAGACTGTCCAGGCCACTGATCAGGTTCCTCAGGAAGGAGCGCACGTCGGAGTGGGCCACTGCCTCTGGCTTGGCTTCCTCCGCCACTCGTATACTCTTCTTTGAAATCAAATGAATAAACATTTTCAAAAAACGGATTTGCTAGTATGCACATTTCCTCATATTTTTGCTTACATTTTTTGAGTTGATTCTATGTAGGTAAATAAGACTTTTATTCAGCAAAAAAAATTTGTAGTTACATTTATTTTATATGTCAAATTAATGAAAAAATAAGGTCGAAGAGTGAGTATCTGACCTCGAGTTTGGGGACAAGGTCGGGCAGACTGTCTTGTAGGTAGTGGTAGTGTCTCCAGGTGTGGTCCTGGAACATGGTCACCACCGTGGGGCACTCCACGGCCGAGTTAAACACCATCATCAGGACACTGATGTCTGGGACAGCAGTTAAAGAGGTTACAATTTAACATACAGTATTACATGTATTTTTCAATTTCAGTTTATTACTCAATGAATGAAGCTGTTCACTTGGTAATTCTTGTTACACCAAAAAAATCAGCTTGTTTGCGTGAATCAATAAAATTAACAAAAAAAAATGAAATAAAAAGCCGTACCATTACACCTTTTACTTTGATTACCTTAATTTTATTTATGAAAATTGACCAAAATATTTATAAACTCCTGTTTTAAATGAAATTATTATATTTAAAAGTTTCCCATCAATGGGTTGGCTTACATGCAAATATTTAAAGGCCAACCCAAACGATCTTGTTTGTTTTTGAACAAGAAGGATACAAGCAGCATCGTCCATATCAGGTTCTGGTGTATCAAAGTAAGGATGAAGGCAGAGGAGTTCCGGGACAAGAGGAAGGGCCAAGTGTGGATGATGACTCCCAAGGTTCTTCATGCACCTGGAAAATAAGCCTCATTGAGAAATGCAAAACCTAGTACCCTTTTCAAAAAGAAAGAGAGAGGGATAATCAAGATAATGTTTTCAAAGATTTTTAACATTGCAAAGCTAAAATGTAGGAAAATGTCAAACCATTCAGATGACATGGTAAATAAGTAAACTGGCGAGATTTGACAGAGATTTCAGCTATAGGTAAAATTATTTCAGTAAATTTTAATCAAACACAGTTTACAACAGCCATTTGATAACTACCAAACACAACATTTTGGATGAAGTGAAAAATTAAAAATGTTAATACAGTCACAGTCTATTATCTCTAACTAGATGGAACTGTTTAAAAACTTCCTTATATTTGAGATATCTAGGGTAAAATACTAAAAAAAATAATTGGTTGGGACTTGAAAATCACTTTGACATATCCATTGTATTTGAGATATCAGTGTTCGAGATATCGAAGTTCAACTGTATTTCTCAGTAAGATTAGGCAATAACAATATTATGTGTTCGAAAGAAGCATGAAAAAGTTAAAAGAGAGTTAAATATAAAAATTGTAACAAATTGAAAATTTTCCCTTCAGCCTAGAAAAAAATTTGTTTATGATAAACTCATGAGCGAGTTCAAAGTCCGAGTTACAATGATACCTACTTCCAGATGGACAACTTGTCCTGGGGATAGCGTCTCAGATTATCCAGCAGACTATAGATACACTTGCTCAAACACTCGCGAGTTGCCAGCTTCATCTCACCGAGCATGTCTCGCAGGCTGTCTCGAGTTTTTGTTGAAAAATCCTGAGAATAATCATAATAAAATTGTCATTCATGATTTTCATTGATCAGTGCAAGTTTATTTAATGGTAAACATAGCCAGCTGTGATGCAAATTGAAACACAGTAAAAGACAAATGAAGTGTAGCAATACCCTATGAGTAAAGTTATGAGTAAAAAAATTAAAAATGTTGATAAGAAATATATGTTCAAGGATCATATATCACTAAAATTTCATCCTTTTATTTCATTATTGAATTCTTCTTTTAAAAATTTACAGCACTAATTTGTTACTCAGCAGAATGTTGATGAAATATACTGGAAAGAAGAGAATTCAATGAAATTTTCCTTCTTTTTACAAAGTAAGACATGTCATGAAATTTCCATCACAAAAGTTTGAAGGATCTAATTCTGGCTTCTGACAATGACATAAACCATTTTAAGGGAGTACTTAATTCCGAGACTCAACGATTTTCCATCAAAGAACATCCATGGAGAACATAAAATCGCAAATGCCGAATTTTATCATAGTTTCATGTAGTTTACATGTGTCCAAAAATTAAAAGCGAGATTTTAGAATTCATGAGATGGGCTTCTCACGATTTTAAGCGGATATTAATTCCTCGCGTTTAATTAGGAATTTACAGTAATCAAATTATGAGATAAAAACACAAAAATCCCTGATTTAAGAGTTACTGAACTTTGCTAAGGATAAGGCTGTCGGATCCATGTTTTACTGTTGATTTGATTTTGATCTAAATCTATGACTTTACAATATTCATTCTGTGTCAAAATTGACAATACATCGATTTAAAAGCTTGGGGACACCCCCCCCAAAAAAAATGTTGATCACTGAAGTGAAAAAATCAAAGGATGCTTAATTTGGATACCAACTGCAAAGTCAGTATATTGTGTTTTGTCCAAGTTTCCACCAAGATTACCAATCTACTATGTCAGATCTTCAAACCCATAATCACCCCCGCACATCCATCAAAGACGGATCATGGTTCAAAAGTTTCTTTGAAATTTCTTCCCATTTTTTATATTTTAGGATGTTGCTCAAGGATTCTTCAGCCATCAGCAGAGGTGTCTACACTAATTTCTCTCAGGATATGTAACCTAATATTTTTTATGTCTTTTATTAAAGGCAAGTGAGTCTGATCAATAGAAAAAGAATACCATGTACTATGGGAATGACAAAATTTCTACTTTATATAAATAGGTATGATCAAACTCTGCATGGTGTTCAGAGAGGGCATACCTGGTAATACTGTATTTCACAAATCAAACTAGCCAAATTTTAAACATTTGAAACAACTTTTCCACTATCAATTTTCTTGTGCATAATGCTTGAACAAAGATGAGCTAAAAAGTTCATCTTTATTACAATCCTTGGTGCAAAGCTTGAAATAATCATGACAATGTTGACTCGACATATCCTTTACATAATATATTTTGAACACGCCAAGTGAAGGATAGGAACCCCAAGAATCGTGTCAGTCTAGACTGGTATATTTTTTAAACATTTTCATTGGCGCAATCATTTTAGTAATTCAAGAAGTGAACGAGTTTTGGCTCAAAATACCAAAGATAAGCTAAAATAGGTCAAACAAATAACTTTGTAGAACAAAATGACGTAAATTCAAATTTGAAATTTAATTTAGTTCTGTGTCTTCTTGGTTATTTATGAATAACTGGTAGATTTTGTTTGTAACAAGCTCAAGTAAACTACACAATAGATTAATATGATACAGTTGATGGAACGGTCATTTTGAAATTTCATGCAGTGCTATCAAAATTTACCCATATGATTCATCATAAACCTGGAATTCAGATAAGATATATTCCCTGTAGCACTGGTCAACCCATTGTTATTTAATAACATGAATATGAAACTTGAAAACAATAGGGCTTTGAAATATCTCAACAGAGCAATTCCAAACAGTTAAGCATGGTGATCATTTCCTTTATATGGCAAAATGGTCTCCATTGCTCACCAGATCAGAAAACCTGCTAAAGCCGATTATATGCATGTCACGTACCAGACACCATGACACTGGGGGAGTTAAAATTTCAAGTTTGGTACAGCCCCATGTCAGTTATTACTATATACCGGTACTCAGATCCTTGTATTGATAACAAAGGTGTATATGATGTAATAATAAGGATTTTTAAAGATTGCATTAACTCTATAATCCCCCGCCCAATTAAAGACACTTGGGTTGAAAACCTTTAAGTTCCTCTCTCCCAGCAGGTACAGATTTGCCGAGTGCTTTTTGAAAGAATTCAAAATGTTAGAAAATGAATGACCTACATGTTCTTTCTAGAATGGATGAAGATTGACTGGATTAATGTAACCTGCGTAATAACAAGATTTATCCATTGCTTGTCAACTTATGAATAAATTGCTTATTGACCAACAAAAATCAACATGAGGCTCATGGGCTACATTGCTTACCTGGGTAACAGTTCTTATTGAGCTGTTATTACCGAGTTTTGTTTTCTGATTTTTTCATATAACAGTCTGAGCCCTCTGGGGAGGGGAAGAAGCTGGTGGAACACAGTTTGAATAAGTTAAATATACACTACTGTGGAATCAAAAAAATTTGTGGGGGCAAATTTTTGTGGTTTGTGGGTTACTTGCTTATTTGTGAGGATGTCATTTCGTTTTGTTTTTTTTTCCATTTTTTTGCATTGCTTTTTAGTTTTGGGAGGATAACTCATTCAAAATTTGTTTTTTTGTTGAGGACGTAAATTCGTGGGGGAGGGCTACCCTCAAATACCATGCAAATTAAGCCACCACGAATTCTAATGATTCCACAGTATATATTTATGTCTGAGCACTTGCATAGAGAAAAAAATCTCAAAGAGTGGAAAGAAACCTGTTTCACAATCATTCCTATGCTCATCAGTAACTGTCTAGGACCACGGTCTGGTAGTTTGTACACTTTATCAAGATTCAAGCATAATAATATCAATAAATTAAAACTTTAGCTCTTGAAAAGATCTTCAAAGATTTTTCCCTTAATCATCCTAAGTTGAACTTTGAACACCACCCCCCTTCCCTTGGTTCAATGTATATGGTTGCAGCCTGCAGGTCTTCATTTTTACAGAAAAAACATCGTTGTAGATATGGAGTTTCTGATGATGTAGTTTTTGAGGAGATGACTATGATACCAATACTAATTTTACAAGTTTTTTTCTAAAAACTATGTCACCCTTGAAAAGGATTTTGCCATTTTATTTAACAAATATTATAAAAATTCCCCTCTAGAAGTCCTTTAGAGTCAAATATATGTAAGAACAAAATTGACATGGTTCCCACTTAAGGTTTTGTAAACAACATGTGGCCATCTGATGGTTTACTTGAAACATTAAATTCTTCATCTTCTGAAAAGGGCATAAAGGAATAGCAAGGCCAACTTAATAATGGCATGAAGAAATTGATCGTAAAAGATTTTTCCACATTTAAATAGCACTGCTATCAAGCTATTTGTTAAACGTATCCTGTTTGTGAAACCAGCTTTATATTTTTGAATATCTTCTTTCAAGTAAACACCAGCTAACATTCCATTCAGTTTGTCACCCAAATAAACATCTAAGGTTAATATCAAGTGAATGGCTTTTTTTTTTCAAATATAAATATGCAAGCAGATCAAGTGTTTAGCCAGTCAGTAAAAGTTCTTGCATTTCCTATGCTTGATCAAATTAGATTAAAAAAAAGTTATTCAAAATCAAATTTTTGTTTAAACAAGAGCCACATGGGCCTTATCGGTCACCTGAGCAACTGCAGTGTGACTTTTGCAATGTATATTTATGAGCATTATAATTACAGGGTTAATGAAATCATTTTTCATATTCCTGGATTGTTTAATCCAATAAGCTTTCTAAATTAAAAAAAAATTAAATTGGAATAATTCTATAATCATTAGAGCCCCATCCTAGTGCCAGAACCCCTGACCCTGGGGCCATGAATATCACAATTTTGGTAGAGAGCTTAATGCTTATTACAATCATACCAGCAGTTTGACTGCTTGATGTCCATGCACGAGTAAAGAAGATTTTTTAAAGATTGCATTAATTTTGATGGTTTCAGCCCAACCCCTCAGGCCCCAGGTGGCAGGGGCCATGAATTTCACAATTTTCAACCATATATGCTACATGTACATGTATATGCCAAATATGGTTAAAATTGGTTTAGTGGCTCCAGAGATACTAAAAATGTTCAAAATTTTAAGACCGCAAAACGTCGATGGACAATAACAGTTAACAATAGGTCACATGAGTGACTTAGGTGACCTAAAGGAGAGAAAGAACATGTAGGTCACCAAATAAATGCCAAAATGTGTGGGTTATTTTTGTCTTTTCATCTTTATATATACATTTGATTAAAAACAATTTGTCAGGACTGTGAGCTGATAATAGAAACTCTTTTCTCTGAAAGTTGAAAAAAGAGGCCCATGGGCCACATTGCTTACCTAGACAAGAGTTATTGCATCTCTTTTGAAATTTTTGAAGATGAAAATCTTCTAAAATATTGAAAAAAACCCTCACAAACACTCTTATATATTCATACATAAAAAGAAATAAAAAGAAGATCATTAAAACCTACTTCTGGGACATCATATCTTAAGATCTAGGAGGCATCAACTGACCTATCTAATTATCCAATGCCTCAGTGTATCAACCAAGGATAATGGTTTTCACAATTAAGAATCTACACTATCCGAGAATGCTTCCATAGTAATTTTACAAATTGTAGCAATGTAGTTTTTTCAACACAAAGAACTTCAAACTCTTATACATTTTTGCTATATTCTTATATGTTGAAATTTGAACTCCTCTTGGACCCTAAGTATCAATTTGACGGTCTCAGTTTAAATAATTTAGAATTTATACTATCTGAGGATGCTTGAAAAGTAATTTTATTATTACAGAATTGTAGTTCTTAAGAAAATGTTTTAAAAAAAATTTTCTTCATATATTTCTATGTTCAAGTTTGAAACCCTTTTGAGGCCCCAGTTTTGGACCAAGGATAATGATTTTTACAGTTTAAAATCTACACTACCTGGGAATACTTTATTTCAACAATTTAAAATACCATTTCTATAAGGATGTTTTGTTCCAAATTTGGTTCAATTTATACAAGTGGTTCTTAAGAAATAAAAAAATGTGAAAAGTTGACACACAGACGGATTGACGAAGAAGGGACAACAAGCGACTGGAAAAAGCTCACTTGAACCTTCAGTTCAGGTTAGCTATAAATTGCATTAAAAGACAACTGAGAGACCACCAGAAAGAGACTTTGATTTACTGATTTAATAAATAGAACATTCACCCTGGCATTGCAAGGATGTAGAAAAAATGCCACATAGTGATGGATTTCATATGTAAAACAGGTACTTTTAGGCTAATGATTGATTCAAAGGAAACATTCAGAGGGGTTCTTTCCATAAACTATTAACATGGAAGTTAAAATAGACTTGGTCATGACATTATCTTTCTTGAGACTTCTTGATTTACAACTCTATCTCACTGTTTCACTTGTTCTGTCTTACTTTTGTTATAATGTCCATTACTTGTATGCCACATTCTGCATGAAAAATACATTGAATTACAATTTAAAAAACATTTATTACCTCACTAGTTCTTCATTTTGTTTTTTTTGTTTTTTTTTATCTCTTATGGCCTTGGAATATCTTAGGATAAATAATTAGCCAGTGTGAACTGCTTTTGAACTATATATAAATTTGAGGTGTCAATCATTATAATCATTTCTTCTACGTTGGTTTCAAATACTAGTAGTCCAGGTATGCAGAAATTACCATTGCCATGCATTTATTATTATTTGAACCTATTTAATTGTGTTCATTCCTCCTATTTTATTACCAATCAATTCAAGATTTGCCAACAGCTGCTTAATCGCAATGCCTCATTAACTTGCTAATCATATCAAAATATACAAATTTGTGACATTTCACGTCTTTTTGTTTTTTTTGGTTTCATTTCTTTGAAGTAAGCACAACTAATTGCAGTGAAGAGGACTCTACAAAACACACTAGGAATATTCCGTTTATACTTAAGCCAAAATATTTTCAGAAAATTTCAATATTCATCAAGATTATTAAATACATAAATACAAATATTTTTTTGTTTTTGATGACTAACCAATAACTAATTTTGTCATATAACCAATTATTATCATTTCTTGAACAAAGTATCTAGTTAACTGATTAGCAGTTGCTATATCCCTTACCTATAGAGATGTGTAAATTATTGGTTTTCCTTTTTAAAAAAAATTTCCTAATGTGGATTGAGCAGATAAATTCACATGAGACATGCCCACAAGTTACCTGTAGCACCCCTAGAATGATCTCTAGTTGGTCCTCTCTTAGCGTGATGAATCGGTTGAGTTTTCGTAGACTGTTGATGGCATTGAGGCGCACGCTCTCGATCTCGTCGTTAAACATGTCTATGATGCTGTCCTGAGAGAGGTTAGCAAAGGAGGCGGACTGACTGGCCAGTTCACACAGCGAGTCCAGAGCAGTGTTTCTCACCTCTGAAATATGGCGGAGAGTTTCAACATGCAAATACAAATACAAACTTTACCAAACTTCTAATTTTGTAATCTGTGGGGAGGGTTATATATATAGGGGCCTTATCATCTCTTAAAGTCTGTTTAGTATGTTCATACTAAATGAGTTTCACTGTACATGTGCAACATCAGTGTGTTGCTTTAATTTGTTACTTTTCCATCTCATTCTTGTCTGATACATATATTCATATAATATGATTATTTCTATATTAATGTTGATATCATAAGTTGGTTTACATGTGCAAAATGTTCACTTTGAACAGCCTCTCTAAATAATAAACAAGATTTAGGTTAACCAGTGACACATAATGATACATGCGCTCAATAGAAGCAATCACTTCCTCATCAAATTAGCAGAATTATACAGAGTACTAAGTCCTTAGAATTTAGAACTAAAATTAAAAATAGAATCTAAAATTTAGAATGAGTCCATCTTAAATCAAAAAAAATTTCCGCACCCAGGAATTCATCTTCAGTTCCGTGAACAAATGCCCCGCATGCCCCAATGTTCATCAGATTGACATTGTCTGGGTCCAGCTCTTCTTTCGGGGCATCATCAGCCCACTTCTGACCGGTGGCCCATTCCCCCGAGGCAAAGTGCTCCCGGGCTCTCTCATGGGCACTCTTCTTTCTCTGATTGTGTAAAAGATATACACTTTAATACAGGATAATTACTAGTATTTTATCATCATTCAAAAGACTTCACATTTGCAAACAACGCATAATAATATTTGAAATATGTTGTGAATGCTATAATTTTAGACACATGAATATTAGTTTTTTAGGTTATTTCTTATTTTAATTATTTATTAATTTTAGACACATGAATATTAGTTTTTTAGGTTATTTCAGTAGTGCATGATTGTATTTTCAATCATTTTTCCAATGTCATTTTAGCCTTAAATAGTGAGCAGCATGAATTCACTGAGCAATAATGCATGTAGCTATTTATATATAAATAATAACATTTATAGAGGCTTTTTCACCAACATACTGATGACAGAAAACCAGTGGCCAATATCAGGGGATCCATCATCTTACCCTCATATTTGACATCAATTTCTTATCCAGAGTCTGCTCCAAGAATTTGGGGCTAACTTGATGAAGTGATCCCTGAGAAAGATAAAATAACAATGATAACAACTCTGAATAATTTTTATTTTTGTTAAATTCTGGAATGTGATTTAATGGAAATCATAGGAATTCACTGTCTATTATAAAGTAATACGGCATAGTCTGTAGATACATGCATATTCACTGGCTGGTATTTGAATGGGAATACATAAGTAGTGATTTTTCATAGCCTTTGTTGTAAAATATGTGAAATTATGAGATTGCTTGCAAAAAAGGCAGCCTTTAATAGCGTAAATCAACTTTTAATCATTTGCGAGAAATTTTCATGAGGTTTGCAAGAGCATCAACATCGCAAATATTTTTCGCCCCGAACCAGTTCTCAAATATCTCAGATAATATACATCTTGATTGCGAAAGCTAGTTGTGGCTAACCAGTTTATCTTTAGTGCATCGCAAAATAAAGTTGTTGCAAATAAAAGGCGATTAACGTTATTTCAATTTTGCAGCTGATTTGGTGTTTTGTTTACCAGGAGAACAGCTGCTTCCATACGGACTTGGACAGAAATGTCATTGACCATGTTGCAAATCTTTGCGAATCCGTCATCAACCAGTCGCAGTTCATCTTCAGAGTCTGACACTGGCACCAAACTTATTAAATGAAATCCAAGTCAAAATTCAAAATGCATATTTGAAATAAAAACCATTCTGCATAATCATTTATCATAAATTTGTTGGGGCCAGATTTTTGTTATCATTTCTTTCAAAGTTTGTTTGGATTTAATTTTCATGAATTCGCTTGCACTTATAATGAATGAAAAAATACTGTGTTTCATAAGATGTTTTTTTATGGGAGAGAGGTACCTAAAGAATCTAGGACCAATTAAGTCACTGTGAATTCTATAATGATTGCAAAGTATGTGTCCTTTATCTGAATTAATATTATGCAAATAACTAACATGTGATGAATCTTAAATTTGAACTTTTTAACCTAGACCTTTAAGCCAATTGAAAGAGATCCATATTATATATGTCAAATTCAGTATTTCTGAGAAACATAAAATTATGTACAGGCTATAAAACTTACTGGTAATTACCACACTTAAGATTAAGTATTGTGGCTTTTTGAACTCTTGACTTTTATTTTGCAAAATTTAATTCACTCATACATAACGTAAACTCTCCTTAAAAGTCAATGACTCACCATTAACCGATTTGGATACAAATAACTTTCAGAACTTAGAAAAATTTAAAATTCTGTCCAGAAAGAAGTTCATTTCTTATGAAACTTGAAAAATCTTTGAAATGTTTTAGCAAGTTCGACAGTTGAGACCTTGACCTAAATGAAATCATTCACACAATCTTTACTACAAGTACCTGTCTGGATAAAGGTGACTCAGAACCCAGATAAGCTTCATGGCGGACAGGCGGACATCCTGGTAGTCGTCCGTGAGTGACTGACAGGCCTGCTGGTAGATGGACAGTCGCAGGGAGAGGCCGCGCTGATGAAACTGCAGCTATATACGACAGAACAATGGCAAAATTAGACATCCTAGCTGATGGAACTGCAGCTATAGAACAGAACATTGCAATATAAGGCATTCCAGCTGATAAAACTGTAGCTATAGAACAGAACAATGGCAACATAAGACATCCTAGCTGATGGAACTGCAGCTATAAGACAGAACAACTCCTAGCCAATGGAACTGCAGCTATAGAACAGAACATTGCAATATAAGGCATTCCAGCTGATAAAACTGTAGCTGTAGAACAGAACAATGGCAATATTAGACATCCTAGCTGATGGAACTGCAGTTATAGAACAGAACAACTCCTAGCCAATGGAACTGCAGCTATAGAACAGAACAATGCAATATAAGGCATTCCAGCTGATAAAACTAGCTGTAGAACAAAACAGTAGGAATGTTAGGCATTTAAGTTTGGTAGCTCTTTATTTTCCAGGACTATAAAATTAAAGGAAAAAAATTTCAAAAATATCTCTGATGGAACCGAAGCCGTAGAATCAATTAGCTCTTTTGTTTCAAGAAATAAAACTCAAGACTATCTGAGGATTGAGATAATGATTGAGGTTCAATTATATATATACACACAGAGAAATTCTTCTAGAGATTGGGATTAATATTTGATAATATTATCCTTTGACAAATTGTTTTGCTTAATTAATTACAACTTTTCATATTTTTATTGAAGAAAATGTTGTATGCTCTCACTTGGACACTATTTAAAGCATGTGGAAGGACAAACCAAAAGTAATCTTTTGAATGTCATAAACAAAAGTTGTCAGACCTCTTTTTTTAATGCAAAATAATGCAAGAAAAATAATAATTCATTTTATACTCGTGTAGGAGAGTGAAATTCCACCTCGGCAGAACCTCGTCCTAGACCGCGAATCTTGTCCCCTCGGTGTAATTTTACCATCCCACACTCGTAATAATGAATGATTCTATTAATATCATTGCATGGTTACAGACATCAATGTCTGAGATATCCGAGTTTTAATCATATCATAAATGATACAACATTTTATAAACCCTTACCCTTACCAGTAATTTAATTAACCCTTTCCCTCCCAACTCCTTTTTTACCTTTCCAAAACAACCATTATATTGACACTGTTAGTCAGGGTGACCAATTTTTTTTTTTTTTAGTTTTTTTTTATCTCAGTGTAGTCCTACTTATTAACATTTTTTATCATTATAGATTAAAAAACATGAACATAACAATCGTGCTAGGCCACTATCTAGTACATAAAAAAATCATAAACAAACTGCTGAGGTAAACGTGAATGCATGGTGTTGTGAGCACAACTTTCGTTGACCTTTTTCACTGACCGCAAAACTATTACTGAAAGAAGTAGATAAAAATTTAATATAATGTGAACATAGATTTTCCAAAAATGAGAAAAACAGAACCCAGAATTCAGACTCATTATAATGTCATTTTTTTCCTTTGGCCTTCACATTCCATCACGATGTAGGTGTTTATTCACAATTGATAGCTGCAAACTAGGACTAAAAGTTATAAAACAAGGTGAAAAAATAGGTACATGAGGCTCATAGGCCACATTGCTCACATGAGCAACATTAAAGCCATTACTGTAAAGTCATGTGTACAACACACACTTTTTTTCAGCCAAAATTAAATCAAAACTAGGGGGTGTGTATTTTATACAAAATTTACTCAATTTTTTTTTTCAGAGTGTGTTTCTGGATACTGTGGGAGTATAACTGCCGATATTGCATGTATGAGTGTAGCCTTATTTTATTTTTGCCAGAAAACCTTTATATTCTTAATCTCATTTCAGAATCCATGTATTAGAATATTTATCCATCCAGACCACACTTCTTTGCATCAAACAATTTCTCGTCAGTATATTTGGCATTATGTAACCTGCTACCTGTTGACTCTTCGCAAGATCAATGTTTGATTAACAATTTCCGTTGAAGCATGCACCTGTCTCATGTTGGACTTAGCAGATTATTCAAGTGCAGGAATATAAGTAATAATTATGTTTGATTTAACTTACTTATAATACTCCCATTATGCAGTTAAACATTATTGTTTTACATAGACACTGCTTAAAATAGATCAATCATTTGTACAACTTGATAATAACAATATACGACATACAAACGATATCTCACAATGTTTATTTACCAATTATCCAAGAATTGGACTAATTATCAATAAGGTCATTACAACTGATGTTGATTTGCAGACATAATTCCTATTAGCCAATGGAAAACATTATCAATGCACATGTGGGTGATTTAATAAAAAATATTCATTCAAAATTTCTTTGTTTAAGGGTGTGCATTATACATTGGAACAGCTGGGTTTTCATTTTACACCCAACTTTGAGTTGCGTATTATACACATGTGTGTGCTATTCATGAAACTTTAGGGTACTAACATATGGTTTTATGGTATCAAATTTCAAATATCTGGAAAATAAATACAGAAGATCTCTAACTTTTTTCTCCACATATTTTTTTGTTCATGAGCCCCTTTTGTTGTGTCATGTTTGAGAAGATTTTGAGGTCTTTCTTATTTAATCCTTTATGCATTAAAAAAATTTATCCCCCCCCCCCCCCAATTGTGGCACCACCTTAACCCTGGGGATCATCATTAATCATTCGAAAAAACTTCCATGAATCTACACTACCTGAGGTTGCTTTCACACAAGTTTCAGCTTTTTGGCTAAATGTTTTCCAGAAGATCTTTTGTAAAAATTAAGCCCCAAATTGTGGCCCAATCCTACCTCAATAATCATGATATGAACAATCTGTGTCTACATTTCCTGGGGAGGTCAGACATTCACACAAGTTTTAGCTTTTCTGGCCATTCAGTTTTTAGAAGATTTTTTTTTTTAAAAAAGTTCAACATATCCAAATGTAAAAATTCACCCACACCCCTATTTTTGCCCCATCCCTACCCCGGGATATCATGATTTGAACAAACTTGAGTCTACACTATCTAAGGTAGCTTTCACACAAGTTTTGGCTTTTCTGGCCCAATGGTTTTTTAGAAGAAGAAAATGTCGAACAATTCTTAATGAGGCTCAGTGGTCAACAAATTGACCATCAGATATACATAAAATTTTACGATATGATTTTTTACCTAAAAACTATCACTATAACATACATTTAGACTTTTGAATTTGGGTATTTTCCTACATTTTTATAGAGCTCTTCTTTTACAGGAGATCAATACAGTCTAAAAATAACCATGACCATCAAGCCCTCTTAATAATGGTTAATTATCTCCCCTAAACGGGCCCTTGTAAGAGAGCATGAACCGTCATTTTAACAAACATGAATTCCCTTCCTCTATGGAAGCTGGTTAAAATTGGTATTCTTGAAAAGAAAAGTTTACAGATAGACACCAGTCAAAAGGTGATCAAAAGAGCTCACTGAAGTTTTCAGCTAAGGTGAGCCAAAAAATAAGCTCTACATTTCCTCCCTAAAATCCTCACATTTTTTTGGTACAATGCCAAGTATCAACCAGTGCACCAAATTTTGGACAAGGTGATAATGGGACAGTAGCACTACCTGGTATTTATCTAGTGCATTCATTGTCTATGCTCTAACACATCAATGTCAAGATCTGATTTATCAATATACAAAATGTACTGTCAAAAAATTCAAGATGGATGGATCAAGGACAAACAAGCAGATACACCAGTATTTACTATTTGCTAGCCAATCAGAGGAAAAAACTTAAGTATGCATTGACTTTCTTTCAGATATAAGTCATCAATAAAAAAATCAGATTTGTACATGTTATATAAAAAAAAAGATGTGTGTGTGTGTGGTGGGAGGGGGGACTTCATATTCAGTCTGTTCTAGTTAGGTATTTTTCAGTTGTTAATTAACCACTATCAAAAGGCCCACCTGATCAACAATGTATTACTTTGTACCAAGTTGCTGTAAGCTTTCTAATGACAAATACAGCACCAAACAAACTCTAAACATCAATATCATTACATAGAGAGTAATTTACACCAAATATATATCTCAAGTACATATATATCTCAAGTTAACTTTTGTGTATGATTTTGCTTATATTGACCAATTACGCCTATTAAAATAGCAGACTGTATTTACATATTCTTAAAATTAATGATTTTTGTATTCTTATATTAGAATGATGTCTATTTCTTTCACATTTTGCGAAGTGTCTAAATCAAGAAGCCCAGGGGCCACAACACTCACCTGAACAAACAGCTATAATAAATCAAATACAAAAATATCTGTACAGTTTACCATTTTTTCATTTTTTGGAACATTTTTTAACATTGAATCCCCAATAAAGATTTTGAATGATTTTCCTCTACCTCTATATTCCTATGTAAAACTTGTGGCATTGTGGCCTTATCCTTCCCCAGGAATCATGATTTGAACTAACTTGATACTGCAATGCCTGAGAATGCTTCCACATGAGTTTTTGAGATCTCGAGGTGACAAGCTTTTCATTGCAGGACAGGAAACAGACTACCAGAAACAAATTTTGAAAAAATGAAAAAAAGCCTTGAGATATTTTCATTGTCTATCATCCCTGAAAATTTCAAGAAAATCCATCCTGCCATCTCTGAGAAATCTTGAGGACAAAAAAAAAGAAAAAAAATAATAAAAAAGAAAGAAAAAACACTACAATCACAACTGTAAATTCCTAATTAAAATGAGAGGAACTAATATCTGGCAGTGCGTAAAATCACGAGAAGCATGTCACGGATTTTAAAACCTCGCTTTTATTTATTAGGCAGATGTAAACTATTTAAAACATACTAAAAAATTTGCTGTTCGTGATTTTTTTATTCCCGCAATTTGATGCAAACCCGTTGAATCGAGGAATTAAGTACTCGCGTAAAATAAGGAATCTACAGTATAAGGTCTTCCATTGAAACAGAAGACCTTAAAAACAGAAAATTAAAATTTGACCAAAATTGTGACCATGCCCTATCAGATGGGTGTGACGAATCATTTGAAATAACTTGAATTCACATGGTCTAGGAATACTTTGCACCAAGTTTAGTTGAAATTGGCCCAGTTGTTCTGGAGAAGAAGATGAAAATGTGAAAAGTTTATCACAACAATAACAACCACAACACCAGGGACAGACAATGAACTGTGGCTCAATGGATAATTGGGGTTGACGGACCATGAAGTTACAGCTCGACCCTATTCCATACAACAAACAGTATATTTATTGCACACAAAAAGTTCTGCATGGTTTGTGTACTTAATAATTAATTTCTCAATGTATTTAGCTTCATACCAAAAAATTCCTGATAGATTTTACTACTGATTCCTACTTTACTTGCCTGAAACATTTTTCTAAACACTCTAACCAATCTTGGAAATTAAGTAGAGCATATTAAATTCGCATCAAAATCAAGTGTCCCAATTTTTACCTGTAAACAAACCACAACTTTTCTCTTTTTTGGGCTGGTGGGGTTTTCTAAAGATATTCAGAAGCAAGTAAAGTATTGACATCTAAAGTAAAATGCCTCAGAAATTTTTTTGGTGATAAAATATTTACAGAATATAATCCTATATAAGTTAAGTAAGTCCAAAACTGTAAACAACTTTTTATGTGCATTAAATATATAATATTTTGTTCACTATGTTTTTCGGCTCAGGTGAGCTAAAAAATCTGAAAAGTATAAATATCTTATTTTGAATGGCAATAAAAAATATAACCTTTCAATATACCTAACACTTAAGTTCAAAGGTTGAAAATATAAGCCGAGGACAGAATATTTGGAATAAACTAGTTACTGGTCATTTACAAGATGAATATACCTAATCGTGGGTCATGTAGGGTAATTCAGTGCATTAAGGTCACTCAACATAATTCATGCACCAGTAAGAGAGATTCACAAATGGAAACAATTAATAGCTAATATCAATTAAGAGCAATCAAAATTATCATGTGAGAAAAACATTAAGATGTTACTAAAATGTATAATTGAAAAAGAGGCCCATGGGGCCACATCGCTCACCTGAGCAACAATGGGCGTTCAAAAGATATTGTGCCTTATAGTCCCTCGGTAGAATAACAAAAAAATAAATATTGTAAGGTATTCGAATTTTACCCTTATTTTGCATACACGTAATCTTTGACATTGTACCTTCATGAAATACTTTTTTTTACCAGAATAAGAAAATCCTACGCAAGATAAAAAACTAAACATTTGGTAGGGGTACACTGTTAAGTTGTTAACTTCCAATTCCCTATATTTTCGTTTTGCCCCCCCCCCCCACTTTGTAAAGCGATCAAAATATATGAGAGCATATAGGTACATTTTTTTCATCAACTACTTACTAGTTATTGTATATAAAAAAATAATATATAATATATAATAGTTATTGTTTTTTATTTTAAAAATCCTACATGTATAGATGTGAAGAAGAAAATTGTACCTCAATGTGCTCAATTCCTCAAATTAAAAACATTCAAAAATTTTATTTGTCTTCTCCATTTTAATTAAATGACTGTTATTTACTTCGCCAGGATAATTTTCCTCTGTGATATTTTCTTAGGAATAGCGATAATTACTTTATTCCCGCAACACAAATGTGTCAGAACTATGGAAATTGTTTTAAAATATGTCATTTTTATTTACTCGTGTCTGAAAAACTATCAAAATTGATGTAGATTTCACATTATTTATTGTATAAAGAGGGGGCCCCAGAGAGTAGGTATATACAGAATATCATTCTTTTATTTTGTTTGTTCAAGTATTTAACATACTCTAATTCATATAGAATTTCTAATGTTCAACCAAAATTTCAGCATCAATTATCGTAGAATTATAAGCAAGATACAGAGCTCACAGTTCGCCTAGATTTGAGTCATATTTTGTTTACATGAGTTTATTACATTCAGCTTAAGATTTTTGACTTGGTATTTCCTAGTCAGCATTTAAAATGGAAAAAAAGAATGGCCTAAGATTTTCAATTCTTTTATTCACTCAAGACCAGTTCACTGGTATTTAAGGTTCAAAATCAGTTTATACAAATGTACACAAACACAGTCAAGGATCACATGTACAGTAGGCGTAATGACGAAAAAAGGTTAAGTTTACAATACATTAAGTTGTTAAAGTTGGTTTCTGGAAGAACAGACTTTGAAAATTTTCTTAATAAATTTTGACAAATTTTTAAGTTTTTAAGATCTGTGTACAAACATAGAATTGTGAGAAAATCTTTGTATCTTGCTTATAATTCGAAGCTTAACACTCAAATATGGTAAGTAAATAGAAATTGTAAACAATTAAACACAAGAACCATGCACTATAACAAATAAAGAACACAATTTATTTTTTCGAAATGAATCATATATATACATGTATATACCTACATATTTCCGTCAGCGATATCAAACTCTATTTAAACTGAATAAACTCGAGAAAATGCCAAGCATCTTAACAGAACCTATTGCATTAATCTACCATTACGCAAAAGATAAGGCCGAATTACCAATAGAATGAATTAACTGTTTGATTTACTGAAGTCTCTGTTTGATTTGATACGTAAAAATCACGAAATACAGACGATAGTTCCCAGGTTACAAAGCATAAATTATGAAAACGAAACGAAAATCAGAACAAGCTAACACCAACGTCATGTGTGAAATATGTCAACGCATTGAAATATTTAGCCTTAATTTACTTCACAAAATCGGCACCAATATATTTTGCATGTTTCAAAAATTCCCAACAAGCAAATTCATCACAGTCAGATCAACCCTTTTTCGTATAATGTCATGGCTGCTTTAAACAAAGAACCTCATTTTAGAAATATGGAATACAAGTCTTGGTAAAATGGGTATGCTAACCCAGGCCGTGGCAAAATAAAAGCCGGGGCAGAGCGGTAATCGTCAATTCCAAATACGCATTATTTTGCAGCAATATTTACAGCGAATACAAATATACTGGTCCATCAAAAATCCTGAAATTTTAATGAAATTGGCATATTAATAACTGCCAATCTTTTGTTTTGCCCAGGCCAAGTCTTGCCTACCCATTTTACCGGATGCCGAACCCGAAGCTATTAAACTGATTGAAACACGCCTTTCCTTTAATATTATTTTCGTAATAACTCAGATTTGAAACAGAATTAGCCCTTAATTTTTGCAATTTATATTTTCCTTCCCATAAGGATAATTTATGCTAAACTACGTTGAATTGGACTCAGTAGTTCTCGAGAAGAAGATTTTTAAAAATGCACCCCCCTTTTTCTACAGTTTTAAGGTTTTCTCCGCTTTGAATACAGATCGGACTTTTATTTCTGCAATTTATATTTGCCCTCCTATAAGGATGCTTTGTGCCAAATTTAGTTGAAATTGGATAAGCGGTTTTAGAGAAGTTCAAACTGACGGACAGACAGACGACGGACAAAATGTGATCAGAATAGGTCACTTGAGCTTTCAGCTCAGGTGAGCTAAAATAGGAGAAGGGGGGGGGGGGAATATAACATATAATATCCTTATTTAAAGTGTTATATTTAAGTTAATGTATGCTGTACTTGATAAGAGCATTTGAGTTTAAATATCAGGTAAATTTCCATCAGTGTTGGCATGCTTGAGAAATCCTTTTTTTGGGCAAACGAGTGGTCAACAATACTCCTATCTAAAACGAAATGGGGTCACATGTCTTCCTGTTTACATTGCAAAATGTGAATAAACTGAGCTTAACAGCTTTGAGAACGTGACACAGCACACTTTAAAGAATGTTAAGAATCTAAATGTGAAGGCCCACTCCACTAAATGTGAAAGTCCAAAGGGCTTTGTTGAACTAGAGTTAGGGAGTGTGTGAAAAATAATACTTAATTGAAAAAAAATATTAAAGGAAAAAAATACAGATCTGGCATTGTAAAGAATAGCAGACGTCTATTAGATTATTCAAACAACAGAGGTTTTTTTTTTTTTTAGAAAATAATTTGTAATACATTTGTACAGCTTTAAAAATAAAAACATCACTTGACTTTCAGTAATGCAAAAAACTCAATAAGAAATTTTTTTCTTATTGACTTTATTGTTTGACAGCTTTCTCCTCCTCTACATTCCATTCTGCTTCCCATTCATTCATTATCATTGAGTCCCTAGTACTCGATTGAAAGATCCCGCCCTGGAAGTTCTTTGTGACCTACCATCGCATTAAAGGAGCTGGCTCGAACTCGTGAGTCCTGGTCCCCACAGAAACCAGCTAATAGGGACTGGATCGGAATGAAGGGTTCGTGGGAATCGTCCACCACTTCTTGTTCTGGTGATCCAATGGCACCGATCAACTCCAGGCATACACATCGCACTCTGTGGTCCGGGTCCTTCAAATGCTTTAAACAGAAAATAATAGTTGTTGGCAGATTGACACAGTTATTATTTTTTTTTTCAAGACTGAATGACCTAAATTTTTTAAAAATTGGAGAAAACAAAATTTTGTTTAAGGTGGCTCACTACACCGTGAAATATTTTTTCAAATCAGCAGAAAATTACTTGCTTATGATAGATATCATAATGGATAAGAATTATTTATTAATAAGTATGATAGGCAAATAATGTGCAATTTTGGATGAAAAATTACATTTTCAAAAATTTAATTCAGTTAACATGAACAAAAGCTCCAGACGGATTCGAACTCATGATCTGCGGTTCAGAAGCCTAATACTTTAACCACTGAGCTACGATGATATATAACCAAATCGAAAGATATTAACAGTTTCACAAAACCTTGTGACGTAGTGTCTTAAAAAGTTGAAGTGTAGGTGCAGTGAGGTACCTTAACGAAAATGAAAAAAGAGGAAAAATTTTCATAGGAGATGTTTTTAATCTTTTTGGGTGTGTGATGGGGGGGGGGGGGGGGGGGGGTGTTGTATTGGTGGTACTACTTATACCGCTCTGACTTTGTGTGAAAATGTCTTCTTTAATTTTTTTTTCCACCTACCATCACAAGTTTTTTTAGGAAAAAGTTTTCAAAAACAAATAATTAATAGAAGAAAAAAATTGCCTTCGGTACATGCATACTAGTATACAGTTCATTATTTCTCATATGTTGTATTTACTTTTTATTCATAAGAAACTAATCTACGACTTTTTTTAAAAATCACTCATGTTTTATGCACTCAAAGAAATGTCATAAATTAAAATGAACCATAATTCAATCATGATACCCATCGCTGTTATTCAACAGAGGGACCGGGTGGTGACTGATTTTCTGTCAACAACAAACAAGTATATATATATATATATATATATAAATGTCAAACATGTGTCTCTCCTTTTCCTTAACTAGAATTTGGACAAAGTTGAAGGTACAAGGGTACGGTTCCAGATTTTAACCACCTAGAAAACAGACATGGTACCTAATCTTGTTGAGATTTAATTTAGAAGTAGATCATTTCGTAATCTATCACCTGTACCGTATACCTACAAGCATGTGCTAGTAGCATGGCTGTAAATAAAGTGTACTTTTCAATTCTGGAATCAATGTAAATGTCGATCATTAAAACCTTCTGTTGTAATAATATGTCATATCTATTGCCCCCGATCCTTCAGTTAATAAGTCTTACAATTGCCTTACTCACAAACATCATTCATTCAGAAATATACACTACACATTTAAAGAACTGCATTGTGGGAACAAAGAATGGGAAATATTTAATCTTAATTAAGAAATCTATTTCTTCAATCCAGTAACCTACCTATTGAACTAACAAGCTGATGAATTTTAAGGACAATATTAAAAATATTTCCTTCACATATAATGAAGCTTCTGTGTATAAATTTTTCTATATATAAGAAAAATATGACAATATTAAAAAAATAATAACCTGTTTGATTTTTTTAACAGCCTGTAACTGTAACATACTATTTTTTACAGACTATTTACCAGCAGAATTGTTTTAGTTTATCCAGATAGTGACATATTAGAATCAAAGTCTCCAGCATGTTTACTAACATCACAGATATATAGAGTGTAGTTAAATATCCTAAAACCCCCATTTACTGACTATTCCAGACAATGGATGCTTTCCATTTCACCGGCATCGCCAGATTTGCCAGTGTTGCCTTCGTCGCCAAATGCTGCAACCTCGTGGCCAGCGAGCAATTTTATCATTGCCGATTAGGAAAAAAATATGGCGCCTAGGTTACCATTTTTACTAGAATTTCTTCTACTACATCGATAAACATGAAAACTGCAAATAGCCAAATTGTCTGGACCAAATTTTGAGATAAGTATCAGTTTTAAGCTGCAATCGTCCTCGTTGGAGCATTATGACGTTGCAAACCATTCCATTAACGTCACTGTTTCCTGATAACGTCGCTGGCGAGGCTACGTTAATGGAAAGCGCCCAATAATAACTAGTTTGTTGTCCCCCTTGGCAGCAACTTTTCATTTCCCGCCAATGTTGCACATGGGAGAAACAGATATTATCTCAGGGTACAATAAACTTTCCATTGATCTTATACATGCTTAAGGTAAAAAATAGTTGTATTACAAAATCAGGAATGGCCGGTGTTTCTTTCGGACCTGCAATGCAGCAATATGAGCTACTAATGACTATGGAATACTTTTTTGTTATAATTGAATAAATGGCGAATGGTAATGACATTCGGATAGTGTAATATTTTAAAATAGAGGATAGCTAATGACTATCAAATACACCGTTCTTTGTAGCTATGTTTAAGATGACAGGTGAATATAGATTATTTGAGAGTGTTTGATTGAATAATTACTATAAATAGCACTACAAAAATTGGTTTCAACATATATATCTGCAGATGTAGAAAAATAACTAGGTAGACTACTGGTTAGCCGGGCTCTGCTGAAAGCAGAGTCCTGGCTGTAGGCAGGCAAATCGCCAATGTTACTATAAATAGCACAACTTCAAAAGTAAACAAAAAACCAAACAGCGTCAAAGTAAAAGCTTCGGCTATACCAAA